>NW_026701034.1:0-104257 GCF_030435755.1 Ochotona princeps
GCATGTGAAACCCGCATGTGGAGCATTCGTTTCTGTGGGATGCTCTACCAGGTTCATTCCTAGATAATGCACTCAAAGGGCACTAAGCATAGAGTGTGAAAACTGAGTTTCCTTGAGAGCTGCTTGGAAGCCTGATGGTGTGTGTAGTGAGCCAAATGGAGTTGTTCTCCACAAGAACCACTCGGCTGATCCTTCTTCAATATGCCCTTCACCAACATGCAGTGTTTCCTTGATTGAATTAGCTCTCACACCAATATTTGCGTCTAGAGCCTTTGCATTGAGGGCTATCTGAAAACGGCTGTGGCGCTGAAGTTGCCTGTGAATGTGGAGTTGGTGGCATGTGAAACCCGCATGTGGAGCATTCGTTTGTGTGGGATGCTCTACCAGGTTCATTCCTAGATAATGCACTCAAAGGGCACTAAGCATAGAGTGTGAAAACTGAGTTTCCTTGAGAGCTGCTTGGAAGCCTGATGGTGTGTGAAGTTAGTGAGCCAAATGGAGTTGTTCTCCCACAAGAACCACTCGGCTGATCCTTCTTCAATATGCCCTTCACCAACATGCAGTGTTTCCTTGATTGAATTAGCTCTCACACCAATATTTGCGTCTAGAGCCTTTGCATTGAGGGTTATCTGAAAACGGCTGTGGCACTGAAGTTGCCTGTGAATGTGGAGTTGGTGGCATGTGAAACCCGCATGTGGAGCATTCGTTTGTGTGGGATGCTCTACCAGGTTCATTCCTAGATAATGCACTCAAAGGGCACTAAGCATAGAGTGTGAAAACTGAGTTTCCTTGAGAGCTGCTTGGAAGCCTGATGGTGTGTGAAGTTAGTGAGCCAAATGGAGTTGTTCTCCCACAAGAACCACTCGGCTGATCCTTCTTCAATATGCCCTTCACCAACATGCAGTGTTTCCTTGATTGAATTAGCTCTCACACCAATATTTGCGTCTAGAGCCTTTGCATTGAGGGCTATCTGAAAACGGCTGTGGCGCTGAAGTTGCCTGTGAATGTGGAGTTGGTGGCATGTGAAACCCGCATGTGGAGCATTCGTTTGTGTGGGATGCTCTACCAGGTTCATTCCTAGATAATGCACTCAAAGGGCACTAAGCATAGAGTGTGAAAACTGAGTTTCCTTGAGAGCTGCTTGGAAGCCTGATGGTGTGTGAAGTTAGTGAGCCAAATGGAGTTGTTCTCCCACAAGAACCACTCGGCTGATCCTTCTTCAATATGCCCTTCACCAACATGCAGTGTTTCCTTGATTGAATTAGCTCTCACACCAATATTTGCGTCTAGAGCCTTTGCATTGAGGGCTATCTGAAAACGGCTGTGGCGCTGAAGTTGCCTGTGAATGTGGAGTTGGTGGCATGTGAAACCCGCATGTGGAGCATTCGTTTGTGTGGGATGCTCTACCAGGTTCATTTCAGTCCTAGCCATTCAAAGGGCACTAAACATAGAGTGTGAAAACTGAGTTTCCTTGAGAGCTGCTTGGAAGCCTGATGGTGTGTGAAGTTAGTGAGCCAAATGGAGTTGTTCTCCCACAAGAACCACTCGGCTGATCCTTCTTCAATATGCCCTTCACCAACATGCAGTGTTTCCTTGATTGAATTAGCTCTCACACCAATATTTGCGTCTAGAGCCTTTGCATTGAGGGCTATCTGAAAACAGCTGTGGCGCTGAAGTTGCCTGTGAATGTGGAGTTGGTGGCATGTGAAACCCGCATGTGGAGCATTCGTTTGTGTGGGATGCTCTACCAGGTTCTGTCAGGAGCCGTGCACTATAGCCACACTGAAGCCATTTTGAATATATACCTATGGGACAGTGGAAACCCGCGGTTGGCTAGATGCTTGGGAAAGAAGTTATGAAACTAATCACACGCTTAGCTTCAATTGTTCCTAGCAACTGTTTCAGAATGTGATTGATGCTGTACTTACCGACATCTTGTTACTGATTACCTATGCTATTGTTGATATGCTGGTTACTATTGTTGATATGGTGGCTGCTCAAGAACAATCGGTCTTGAGACCATGGCTTGCGTCCCAGTTTCTCTTTCCCTGAGCCTTAGTTACTGAAGAATATAAAAACCCTCAGTTGAAATCAATAAACTGACAGCTTGATCAGACCTACTGTCTTGCTGTCCATTCTTTGTGTCTCTTGTCCCTTCATTCTCTCCTAGGTGGCTGCGACCCCGTTGACTGTCCTGCTGGACAGGACAAATTGGCGCCCAACGTGGATGTGTGCAGACCACCGACAGAGAGAACGCCGTGCCATCATTCATGGAGAGGCCTCTCGTGGTGTCGAAAGGAACACCGGTTGAGCAGTTTCACAGTTGACCCGCCGGAAGTCGAGCTCGTGGGAAATATTCACGGCGCAAATCTTACGGAGACAAGGTAAGATGGGACAAGCATTCTTATAACATGACCTATTCTTGCAAGGTCTTATAGATTCATTCAAGACACGAGGAATTAGGGTGAAAAAGAAAGACCTCAAAACCTTTTTGGATTTTGTTGGTCTGATTTGTTTCTGGCATCCCCAGGACGGTTCTATTGATGAGAAAACTTGGTGTAGAGTAGGTGATTGTTTTAAAGATTATTATGAAGTTTTTGGACCTGAGAAAATTCCTGTTACGGCTTTTAATTATTGGATTTTGATTTATGATATTTTAAAGATTAAGTCTCAGCATCCAGATTTACAGGATCTGGCTTTTGAGGGAGAACAATCTCTTAAAAAGAGTCACTCTCGGCTGTCCACACCTATCCCCTCACCTTCCCCAGGTTCTCGACCATCTTCTGTCATTATAGATATTGAGGCAGAGTCCAATGCCAAGCCCCTTGATCAACTCACCCACCTCCACCTTATGCTTCAGAAGCAGCAGCTCCTTCAGCCCCTGCCTCATTACTACAAGAGGAGCCTATAATAGAACCCCATAAGAGTGAAGCTTCAGCTCTCCCCAAGAAGAGTGCAATATGCTGCCCTGTTATTCAGACCCCTGCACGAGGTGGTGGACACCACGCCACGAACATCAACCACTGCAGTTTAAAGATCTAAAAAATATTAAGCAAGCAGTGAAAGATTATGGCACTCAGACACCTTTTACCTTTGCCCTTATTGAGTCCTTTTCAGGCATTCATCTCCCACTTCTTTACCCAACCCCTTGGCTGAGAGAGGCGGGGTAAGATAAGCCAGTTAAGGTTAAAAAAAAAAAAAAGAAAAAAGAAAGAAAGAAAAAAGAAAAGGAAAGAAAAATATGTTCTGTAACTTGACGTAACAAAAGTAATCTGATACAGGGTGGTCTAAATCCACTGTTAAAATAATTTAAAGCATGAGATGAACCTATGTGTGCTTGTTTTGCAAAATCTTTCCAGGTTAAAGTATTTTGAAGAAGAGTCTGGAAGTTGCAACAGGTTTGAGAGTTATATGTCTCTGTTCCGACATGTTTGGCGTTTGTGCTTATGTTTGTTTTGTCAATATTCTTGGTGTTCTATTATTTTTGTCCGGACAAAACTAAATTTTGTTTTAATATTCTTTCTCCAGTTGTGTCTTTGTCTTGAATTGTTAAGTTGTTGTTCTTGTTCTGAATTGGGTGCGTGTGTGACTGACAGATGAGATGGGACGGACCATGACTAACCCTTTTTCTCTCTCCTGGTAAATAATTTTAGAGAGGTCTAACAAATTTAACAGGACCTGGCCAGACCAGACTCCCCACCTCCACTGGGAAAAATTTGTGTGTCATTTTCTTGCTGTTTGGTCTTTAGCTTACAGTGCTGTCCTGGCATTGATTAGGTCTAACAGTATTCAACATGTTCAGTTAAATGCTAAAGGTACTTTTTGTTTAACTCATTTAGACCTCTAAATTCTTCAGAGTTCTAAACCAAGTCTCATGACTTTGGGGGTTCTAGTAGGATCCCTGGAACTCTCAAAGCTTGAGACAAAATTTAAATAATGTACTTGTCATTTAAAATAATTTGGATTATAATCTCACAATATTACAAAATTATGCTAAATTTATTGCATCATATATGCTATTAAAATAGAAGAGCATTTATGTTCATTGGTCAAAATGTTTCCTACTCATGAAATTGATCCAGATTGTAAATTACTTGTGTTCTTACTTACAAGGAAATATGTGAAATTTTGCCTTGCAGGAGAACAACGAATTCTTTAAAGATGTATAGTAAAATGGGTCATAATGTGTATATTTTCTGAATGTTTGCCTTTAAAACAATGTAATTGAAGCCTGATTCCTTGTGAAAAACAACAGTGTTTTAACATCTTCTTTTAAGTAATTCTCATCTTACTGATAACTAAACCTGTTAACTAACTTCAGTAAATTCCAAGGTAGTCTCTCAAGACAACAGCTAAATTTAAGTTTTTTCAGCTCTCTTGACTTCAATAAAACAGAAGTTTAGGGGAAGCTCCAGGCCTATCCGCCATAAAACAAGGAAGGGACATGCTTGGAGTCTGCCCTTTGAAGAATTTGGGATTTGACTTTGTCCCTGTTGTGGTGATTCTTATCTGCCTTCATTTTAAAAGGGAAAAATTTCCAAATCAGCTAGAAGAAGACTGAAAAAACTTCTCTTTCCCAGTTTTGAGGAGGATTTGTGCTAAAATGTGTTTCCATGAATTATGAGAAATGATTGAAAATTGCTTAAAGCCATTGTATTTAAAGTTGGTATCTTTTTATTAAGAAAATGTCTTAAGAAAAGTTGAGGAATGAATCTTGTAAGCTTTACATATAATTGGCTATAATTTTAAAGATACTATTACAACATTGTGTAAGTCTTTAACATTAATACCTAATACATGCTGATGTTAGAATTGATATCTGTATTCAAAAAAAGTTTTTGAAGTGTGCATACATAGCAATGCTAGTAAATACCTAAAAGTAAAAATATCTTCAATTGTGAAAACTGTTAAAAAATGTAAGCATTGAAAAAAAAAAAAAGAAATTGAAGCATTGAACTTTAAATAGCCTCTGTTTAATGGGTAGCTTTGTCAATTGTCTATCCAGCTTCAGTAAGCTCTATTCTTGTTCCAACCTTTGAGTTTGTTACAGTTCTTAAACAGTTAAGAGATGATTTTATGCACTAATTCCCATGTTTAAGGTTATATCTCCCTTTTGGTGACTGACTAAGGAAATATACATTTTGCCTTTTAGTTAGATAATCCCTTGTGTTCTGTATATTCTCTTTGTTAAATTCTCATGATTTAAAAGAACTGTGTTTAAGAGTATTTTTTGGTATGTATTTACTTTAAAATGTCTGGGTGATCATTTATAAGTGACAAAAAAATTTTTTGATGTGTTGTTTGAATCAGTCTGACTAAATGAATGGATATTGTAATGAGGAATCTTTGATCAGATACTTTAAGAACTCTTGGCATATTTAATAGGTTTAACTCTTTTGGTTCTGGAATTTCTAAATAGGCCCCTAGTAGTCTCAAAGTCAGAAGAATGTGTTTCAAAGGTTGCATCTTTCGGTTAGTGAAATTAATTATAGAACAGATAATTAATTAGATCTGTAAAAAAAAAATGGTGGGGGAGGAGGCAATTGCAGAAAAGACATTGGGAAACCTTGCCAGTGGGGAGCCAGGACAGCTAAGTCTAAAAAGTACAAGAGTGTGTAAAATCCAACAGGTGGTATCACAGAGCTAAACATAGATACTTTGTTTTCTAGGATTCCAGCAAGCCTATTGTATCCATTAAAGCTAAAGTTTAATTGTAAACTATAGATATGGTTTATTCAGATTACTAAGAGCAAAATGTAATTCTAAACAATTGGTAACTTGAACATACTTAACAGAATTCTCAAGTAGCTGTTACAAAAGCTGTTTTGTTTTATGTGTGTTATCTGATATGCATGTGCATGTTTATGAATGAAAATTGCTAAGCTAAATCCTTTTTAAAAATTATGTATAGATGCATAATTAGGCTCTTAGAGAGTCATGTCTGTTACTGTTTTCTCAGGACCTACAAGATCTGTTCAGCTCAATAGTTCTGCATGATTTTAAATGGACTTACTGCTAGCGTACAGTTTCAAGATTGGCCATGGGAGCCCAAATCCTCATAAGCTAGATGGAAAATATATGAGTATATGTATGCAAGTGTTTAATGATAACTCAGATGTCAGAGAATGTTAAAATGCTCCAACATGGGAAACAGTTCTTACAGCAGACTCATAGACTGTCAATTTTAAGAAGCACTCAGTGGCCTCAGAATCAGCCCAAAAGGCATTCTGATCTGACAGGAGAGCCAGCAAGAGAGCAAGCATATCAGGTGTGGAATGCCAGGACACTGCTGCTAAGAGTGTCCCTCCGTGAAGGAACTCAGTGGTCCACGCCCCAGTGCAAAGAAGCAACCACCGAGGATGGTTGTGCTCTTTTCTCAATGGAGGAGAGAACTTCCACTTTGTGTGTTGCCAGGTCTGAAGGGGTTGTTGTTGATTCAAGAGGCTTCCACAGCCTAAACATTGCGTGTCTGGAGCCTCAGGTGATAACTGACGTCACATATAAGAGTGCTAATTTGTTAAATCCACTAGAGTCACTGTGTACACTGACTTCCCATGCAGGACCATATATTTAGAATTATAGTAAAAGTAATAGTACATCTTGCTGTATTTTAGTATAAAGATTTATCATCTCAGTTTTGGTTAGGTCTGAATATTTAACTCTTTTGCTCTAAGAAGTCAGTTTGCATTTACCTGTCCTGTGATGGTCTTATATCCTGATGCTGTATGCTAATCCTTGCATTGTTACTGTGCCTTCTGATTGATCTAGGTTAGCAATTTCATGCAGCTAAAAGAAGGTTCATGTGTTCCATTGAGCTCATTGAATATGTTCCAAAATTTGAGACTTCAAGGAGTTAATTTAGACAGATGTAAATCTAGTCCACAGTCTTAAATTAAATTTTATTCTGACAAAGATTGAAACCTAACAATTCTTTTACATCTAAGTTCTGAAGCTCAAGTATTCAAACTGCTAACTGAACTCACAACCTGCTAGGCTGGGAAAGTTAACTATGTTATGTCTTGTTATTTAGACTTCAAGAAAGAGAAACCTTTCAAGTGCCAGAATGTACATCGAACACCTAATGACTTCTGCCTTCTATCAGGAACCACTAGATGGATCCCCTACAGCTGCTGTTACCCAACGGCGCCCCCCCCCTCAGCAGGAAGTAGTTAAGAACAGATGACGGCGTCCCTTTTCCCTAAAAGCAGCTGGGGTCCATTTCTCTGTTTGGAAATGTAGGAGCTAGATGGGATAATGGGCAGTTAGGGCCTCCAGTTCCTGGTAAAACTGTCTTGTGTACATGTAACAATGTTAGTGTTATGAGATTCTTGAATGTTAGTAGTTTCAACAATACTTGTACATTGTTAAGTATGTCTTTTTGAATTTCACCAGTCAGCTACTCCCCAATATACCATCATATATGTGTCACTCCAGTAAAAGTCCATAATGTTTTGGCCAGAGTGATAAAAATCAATCAATACCTCCAGGGACAATGTTCTAGTGCCTTCCTAAATTTCACCAGTCAGTTAGCCACCAGTATAATTAAAGTAAATGAGACCCAAGTTCCACCCATGTCAGGAGAAGTTATTCTAAATGGCATTAAACTGGCAGCCTGCATATTCAAGGCATGGAGCAGGATGATGGCCTTAGAAACCTTGATGGTTGCTGTGCTAGTAGTCACCATGCTCTTCCTGTACTGCATGCGCAAACAGCAGGCCTGGGAGCAAGTTGTCATTGGACAAGTCATGATGGCACTGGCTGTGGAAAATCCTAGCACTCAAGTTTGGCTGAGCATGATGTGTTAATAGGTGATCAGAGATGGATAAGATCTGACGAGACTCTCCAAGTGATAACCCCCCACATCATGCCATGCGGCTCCAGTCTTCAAAGAGGCTTGCCTAATATAATGGGGCACAGCCTTTGCCAGATAAGTGTTTAGCCAATGACGGGCACCTTTCTGATACCCCACCAACCTAAGACAGGGAGCCCTGGATGACTGGCAGGGCTGCCAAGAGACGGGTAAGAGCTGAGGGTCCCTCAGAATGAACCTAAGACAGGCAGCGCTTATCTTGCTTCACAAACCTTTCTCTTTTCGCCGCTTTCATTGATATATAGAAAAAAGGGGGAGATGTCAGGAGCCGTGCACTATAGCCACACTGAAGCCATTTTGAATATAGACCTATGGGACAGTGGAAACCCCCGGTTGGCTAGATGCTTGGGAAAGAAGTTATGAAACTAATCACACGCTTAGCTTCAATTGTTCCTAGCAACTGTTTCAGAATGTGATTGATGCTGTACTTACCGACATCTTGTTACTGATTACCTATGCTATTGTTGATATGCTGGTTACTATTGTTGATATGGTGGCTGCTCAAGAACAATCGGTCTTGAGACCATGGCTTGCGTCCCAGTTTCTCTTTCCCTGAGCCTTAGTTACTGAAGAATATAAAAACCCTCAGTTGAAATCAATAAACTGACAGCTTGATCAGACCTACTGTCTTGCTGTCCATTCTTTGTGTCTCTTGTCCCTTCATTCTCTCCTAGGTGGCTGCGACCCCGTTGACTGTCCTGCTGGACAGGACAAGGTTCATTCCTAGATAATGCACTCAAAGGGCACAAAGCATACAGTGTGAAAACTGAGTTTCCTTGAGAGCTGCTTGGAAGCCTGATGGTGTGTGAAGTTAGTGAGCCAAATGGAGTTGTTCTCCCACAAGAACCACTCGGCTGATCCTTCTTCAATATGCCCTTCACCAACATGCAGTGTTTCCTTGATTGAATTAGCTCTCACACCAATATTTGCGTCTAGAGCCTTTGCATTGAGGGCTATCTGAAAACGGCTGTGGCGCTGAAGTTGCCTGTGAATGTGGAGTTGGTGGCATGTGAAACCCGCATGTGGAGCATTCGTTTGTGTGGGATGCTCTACCAGGTTCATTCCTAGATAATGCACTCAAAGGGCACTAAGCATAGAGTGTGAAAACTGAGTTTCCTTGAGAGCTGCTTGGAAGCCTGATGGTGTGTGAAGTTAGTGAGCCAAATGGAGTTGTTCTGCCACAAGTACCACTCGGCTGATCCTTCTTCAATATGCCCTTCACCAACATGCAGTGTTTCCTTGATTGAATTAGCTCTCACACCAATATTTGTGTCTAGAGCCTTTGCATTGAGGGCTATCTGAAAACGGCTGTGGCGCTGAAGTTGCCTGTGAATGTGGAGTTGGTGGCATGTGAAACCCGCATGTGGAGCATTCGTTTGTGTGGGATGCTCTACCAGGTTCATTCCTAGATAATGCATTCAAAGGGCACTAAACATAGAGTGTGAAAACTGAGTTTCCTTGAGAGCTGCTTGGAAGCCTGATGGTGTGTGAAGTTAGTGAGCCAAATGGAGTTGTTCTCCCACAAGAACCACTCGGCTGATGCTTCTTCAATATGCCCTTCACCAACATGCAGTGTTTCCTTGATTGAATTAGCTCTCACACCAATATTTGCGTCTAGAGCCTTTGCATTGAGGGCTATCTGAAAACGGCTGTGGCGCTGAAGTTGCCTGTGAATGTGGAGTTGGTGGCATGTGAAACCCGCATGTGGAGCATTCGTTTGTGTGGGATGCTCTACCAGGTTCATTTCAGTCCTAGCCATACAAAGGGCACTAAGCATAGAGTGTGAAAACTGAGTTTCCTTGAGAGCTGCTTGGAAGCCTGATGGTGTGTGAAGTTAGTGAGCCAAATGGAGTTGTTCTCCCACAAGAACCACTCGGCTGATTCTTCTTCAGTATGCCCTTCACCAACATGCAGTGTTTCCTTGATTGAATTAGCTCTCACACCAATATTTGCGTCTAGAGCCTTTGCATTGAGGGCTATCTGAAAACGGCTGTGGCGCTGAAGTTGCCTGTGAATGTGGAGTTGGTGGCATGTGAAAACCGCATGTGGAGCATTCGTTTGTGTGGGATGCTCTACCAGGTTCATTCCTAGATAATGCACTCAAAGGGCACTAAGCATAGAGTGTGAAAACTGAGTTTCCTTGAGAGCTGCTTGGAAGCCTGATGGTGTGTGTAGTGAGCCAAATGGAGTTGTTCTCCCACAAGAACCACTCGGCTGATCCTTCTTCAATATGCCCTTCACCAACATGCAGTGTTTCCTTGATTGAATTAGCTCTCACACCAATATTTGCGTCTAGAGCCTTTGCATTGAGGGCTATCTGAAAACGGCTGTGGCGCTGAAGTTGCCTGTGAATGTGGAGTTGGTGGCATGTGAAACCCGCATGTGGAGCATTCGTTTGTGTGGGATGCTCTACCAGGTTCATTCCTAGATAATGCACTCAAAGGGCACTAAGCATAGAGTGTGAAAACTGAGTTTCCTTGAGAGCTGCTTGGAAGCCTGATGGTGTGTGAAGTTAGTGAGCCAAATGGAGTTGTTCTCCCACAAGAACCACTCGGCTAATCCTTCTTCAATATGCCCTTCACCAACATGCAGTGTTTCCTTGATTGAATTAGCTCTCACACCAATATTTGCGTCTAGAGCCTTTGCATTGAGGGCTATCTGAAAACGGCTGTGGCGCTGAAGTTGCCTGTGAATGTGGAGTTGGTGGCATGTGAAACCCGCATGTGGAGCATTCGTTTGTGTGGGATGCTCTACCAGGTTCATTCCTAGATAATGCACTCAAAGGGCACTAAACATAGAGTGTGAAAACTGAGTTTCCTTGAGAGCTGCTTGGAAGCCTGATGGTGTGTGAAGTTAGTGAGCCAAATGGAGTTGTTCTCCCACAAGAACCACTCGGCTGATTCTTCTTCAATATGCCCTTCACCAACATGCAGTGTTTCCTTGATTGAATTAGCTCTCACACCAATATTTGCGTCTAGAGCCTTTGCATTGAGGGCTATCTGAAAACGGCTGTGGCGCTGAAGTTGCCTGTGAATGTGGAGTTGGTGGCATGTGAAAACCACATGTGGAGCATTCGTTTGTGTGGGATGCTCTACCAGGTTCATTCCTAGATAATGCACTCAAAGGGCACTAAGCATAGAGTGTGAAAACTGAGTTTCCTTGAGAGCTGCTTGGAAGCCTGATGGTGTGTGAAGTTAGTGAGCCAAATGGAGTTGTTCTCCCACAAGAACCACTCGGCTGATTCTTCTTCAATATGCCCTTCACCAACATGCAGTGTTTCCTTGATTGAATTAGCTCTCACACCAATATTTGCGTCTAGAGCCTTTGCATTGAGGGCTATCTGAAAATGGCTGTGGCGCTGAAGTTGCCTGTGAATGTGGAGTTGGTGGCATGTGAAACCCGCATGTGGAGCATTCGTTTGTGTGGGATGCTCTACCAGGTTCATTCCTAGATAATGCACTCAAAGGGCACTAAGCATAGAGTGTGAAAACTGAGTTTCCTTGAGAGCTGCTTGGAAGCCTGATGGTGTGTGAAGTTAGTGAGCCAAATGGAGTTGTTCTCCCACAAGAACCACTCGGCTGATCCTTCTTCAATATGCCCTTCACCAACATGCAGTGTTTCCTTGATTGAATTAGCTCTCACACCAATATTTGCGTCTAGAGCCTTTGCATTGAGGGCTATCTGAAAACGGCTGTGGCGCTGAAGTTGCCTGTGAATGTGGAGTTGGTGGCATGTGAAACCCGCATGTGGAGCATTCGTTTGTGTGGGATGCTCTACCAGGTTCATTCCTAGATAATGCACTCAAAGGGCACTAAGCACAGAGTGTGAAAACTGAGTTTCCTTGAGAGCTGCTTGGAAGCCTGATGGTGTGTGAAGTTAGTGAGCCAAATGGAGTTGTTCTCCCACAAGAACCACTCGGCTGATTCTTCTTCAATATGCCCTTCACCAACATGCAGTGTTTCCTTGATTGAATTAGCTCTCACACCAATATTTGCGTCTAGAGCCTTTGCATTGAGGGCTATCTGAAAACGGCTGTGGCGCTGAAGTTGCCTGTGAATGTGGAGTTGGTGGCATGTGAAAACCGCATGTGGAGCATTCGTTTTTGTGGGATGCTCTACCAGGTTCATTCCTAGATAATGCACTCAAAGGGCACTAAGCATAGAGTGTGAAAACTGAGTTTCCTTGAGAGCTGCTTGGAAGCCTGATGGTGTGTGAAGTTAGTGAGCCAAATGGAGTTGTTCTCCCACAAGAACCACTCGGCTGATTCTTCTTCAATATGCCCTTCACCAACATGCAGTGTTTCCTTGATTGAATTAGCTCTCACACCAATATTTGCGTCTAGATCCTTTGCATTGAGGGCTATCTGAAAACGGCTGTGGCGCTGAAGTTGCCTGTGAATGTGGAGTTGGTGGCATGTGAAACCCGCATGTGGAGCATTCGTTTGTGTGGGATGCTCTACCAGGTTCATTCCTAGATAATGCACTCAAAGGGCACTAAGCATAGAGTGTGAAAACTGAGTTTCCTTGAGAGCTGCTTGGAAGCCTGATGGTGTGTGAAGTTAGTGAGCCAAATGGAGTTGTTCTCCCACAAGAACCACTCGGCTGATCCTTCTTCAATATGCCCTTCACCCACATGCAGTGTTTCCTTGATTGAATTAGCTCTCACACCAATATTTGCGTCTAGAGCCTTTGCATTGAGGGCTATCTGAAAACGGCTGTGGCGCTGAAGTTGCCTGTGAATGTGGAGTTGGTGGCATGTGAAACCCGCATGTGGAGCATTCGTTTGTGTGGGATGCTCTACCAGGTTCATTTCAGTCCTAGCCATACAAAGGGCACTAAATATAGAGTGTGAAAACTGAGTTTCCTTGAGAGCTGCTTGGAAGCCTGATGGTGTGTGAAGTTAGTGAGCCAAATGGAGTTGTTCTCCCACAACAACCACTCGGCTGATCCTTCTTCAATATGCCCTTCACCAACATGCAGTGTTTCCTTGATTGAATTAGCTCTCACACCAATATTTGCGTCTAGAGCCTTTGCATTGAGGGCTATCTGAAAACGGCTGTGGCGCTGAAGTTGCCTGTGAATGTGGAGTTGGTGGCATGTGAAACCCGCATGTGGAGCATTCATTTGTGTGGGATGCTCTACCAGGTTCATTCCTAGATAATGCACTCAAAGGGCACTAAGCACAGAGTGTGAAAACTGAGTTTCCTTGAGAGCTGCTTGGAAGCCTGATGGTGTGTGAAGTTAGTGATCCAAATGGAGTCGTTCTCCCACAAGAACCACTCGGCTGATGCTTCTTCAATATGCCCTTCACCAACATGCAGTGTTTCCTTGATTGAATTAGCTCTCACACCAATATTTGCGTCTAGAGCCTTTGCATTGAGGGCTATCTGAAAACGGCTGTGGCGCTGAAGTTGCCTGTGAATGTGGAGTTGGTGGCATGTGAAACCCGCATGTGGAGCATTCGTTTGTGTGGGATGCTGACCAAGCTTCATTTCAGTCCTAGGCACACATAGAGCACTAAGCATAGAGTGTGAAAACTGAGTTTCCTTGAGAGCTGCTTGGAAGCCTGATGGTGTGTGAAGTTAGTGAGCCAAATGGAGTTGTTCTCCCACAAGAACCACTCGACTGATCCTTCTTCAATATGCCCTTCACCAACATGCAGTGTTTCCTTGATTGAATTAGCTCTCACACCAATATTTGCGTCTAGAGCCTTTGCATTGAGGGCTATCTGAAAACGGCTGTGGCGCTGAAGTTGCCTGTGAATGTGGAGTTGGTGGCATGTGAAACCCGCATGTGGAGCATTCGTTTGTGTGGGATGCTCTACCAGGTTCATTCCTAGATAATGCACTCAAAGGGCACTAAGCATAGAGTGTGAAAACTGAGTTTCCTTGAGAGCTGCTTGGAAGCCTGATGGTGTGTGAAGTTAGTGAGCCAAATGGAGTTGTTCTCCCACAAGAACCACTCGGCTGATCCTTCTTCAATATGCCCTTCACCAACATGCAGTGTTTCTTTGATTGAATTAGCTCTCACACCAATATTTGCGTCTAGAGCCTTTGCATTGAGGGCTATCTGAAAACGGCTGCGGAGCTGAAGTTGCCTGAGAATGTGGAGTTGGTGGCATGTGAAACCCGCATGTGGAGCATTCGTTTGTGTGGGTTGCTGATCAAGCTTCATTTCTGTCCTAGGCACACATAGAGCACTAAGCATAGAGTGTGAAAACTGAGTTTCCTTGAGAGCTGCTTGGAAGCCTGATGGTGTGTGAAGTTAGTGAGCCAAATGGAGTTGTTCTCCCACAAGAACCACTCGGCTGATTCTTCTTCAATATGCCCTTCACCAACATGCAGTGTTTCCTTGATTGAATTAGCTCTCACACCAATATTTGCGTCTAGATCCTTTGCATTGAGGGCTATCTGAAAACGGCTGTGGCGCTGAAGTTGCCTGTGAATGTGGAGTTGGTGGCATGTGAAAACCTCATGTGGAGCATTCGTTTGTGTGGGATGCTCTACCAGGTTCATTCCTAGATAATGCACTCAAAGGGCACTAAGCATAGAGTGTGAAAACTGAGTTTCCTTGAGAGCTGCTTGGAAGCCTGATGGTGTGTGAAGTTAGTGAGCCAAATGGAGTTGTTCTCCCACAAGAACCACTTGGCTGATCCTTCTTCAATATGCCCTTCACCAACATGCAGTGTTTCCTTGATTGAATTAGCTCTCACACCAATATTTGCGTCTAGAGCCTTTGCATTGAGGGCTATCTGAAAACGGCTGTGGCGCTGAAGTTGCCTGTGAATGTGGAGTTGGTGGCATGTGAAACCCGCATGTGGAGCATTCGTTTGTGTGGGATGCTCTACCAGGTTCATTCCTAGATAATGCACTCAAATTGCACTAAGCATAGAGTGTGAAAACTGAGTTTCCTTGAGAGCTGCTTGGAAGCCTGATGGTGTGTGAAGTTAGTGAGCCAAATGGAGTTGTTCTCCCACAAGGACCACTCGGCTGATCCTTCTTCAATATGCCCTTCACCAACATGCAGTGTTTCCTTGATTGAATTAGCTCTCACACCAATATTTGCGTCTAGAGCCTTTGCATTGAGGGCTATCTGAAAACGGCTGTGGCGCTGAACTTGCCTGTGAATGTGGAGTTGGTGGCATGTGAAACCCGCATGTGGAGCATTCGTTTGTGTGGGATGCTCTACCAGGTTCATTCCTAGATAATGCACTCAAAGGGCACTAAGCATAGAGTGTGAAAACTGAGTTTCCTTGAGAGCTGCTTGGAAGCCTGATGGTGTGTGAAGTTAGTGAGCCAAATGGAGTTGTTCTCCCACAAGAACCACTCGGCTGATGCTTCTTCAATATGCCCTTCACCAACATGCAGTGTTTCCTTGATTGAATTAGCTCTCACACCAATATTTGCGTCTAGAGCCTTTGCATTGAGGGCTATCTGAAAACGGCTGTGGCACTGAAGTTGCCTGTGAATGTGGAGTTGGTGGCATGTGAAACCCGCATGTGGAGCATTCGTTTGTGTGGGATGCTCTACCAGGTTCATTCCTAGATAATGCACTCAAAGGGCACTAAGCATAGAGTGTGAAAACTGAGTTTCCTTGAGAGCTGCTTGGAAGCCTGATGGTGTGTGAAGTTAGTGAGCCAAATGGAGTTGTTCTCCCACAAGAACCACTCGGCTGATCCTTCTTCAATATGCCCTTCACCCACATGCAGTGTTTCCTTGATTGAATTAGCTCTCACACCAATATTTGCGTCTAGAGCCTTTGCATTGAGGGCTATCTGAAAACGGCTGTGGCGCTGAAGTTGCCTGTGAATGTGGAGTTGGTGGCATGTGAAACCCGCATGTGGAGCATTCGTTTGTGTGGGATGCTCTACCAGGTTCATTCCTAGATAATGCACTCAAAGGGCACTAAGCACAGAGTGTGAAAACTGAGTTTCCTTGAGAGCTGCTTGGAAGCCTGATGGTGTGTGAAGTTAGTGATCCAAATGAAGTCGTTCTCCCACAAGAACCACTCGGCTGATGCTTCTTCAATATGCCCTTCACCAACATGCAGTGTTTCCTTGATTGAATTAGCTCTCACACCAATATTTGCGTCTAGAGCCTTTGCATTGAGGGCTATCTGAAAACGGCTGTGGCGCTGAAGTTGCCTGTCAATGTGGAGTTGGTGGCATGTGAAACCCGCATGTGGAGCATTCGTTTGTGTGGGATGCTGACCAAGCTTCATTTCAGTCCTAGGCACACATAGAGCACTAAGCATAGAGTGTGAAAACTGAGTTTCCTTGAGAGCTGCTTGGAAGCCTGATGGTGTGTGAAGTTAGTGAGCCAAATGGAGTTGTTCTCCCACAAGAACCACTCGACTGATCCTTCTTCAATATGCCCTTCACCAACATGCAGTGTTTCCTTGATTGAATTAGCTCTCACACCAATATTTGCGTCTAGAGCCTTTGCATTGAGGGCTATCTGAAAACGGCTGTGGCGCTGAAGTTGCCTGTGAATGTGGAGTTGGTGGCATGTGAAACCCGCATGTGGAGCATTCGTTTGTGTGGGATGCTCTACCAGGTTCATTCCTAGATAATGCACTCAAAGGGCACTAAGCATAGAGTGTGAAAACTGAGTTTCCTTGAGAGCTGCTTGGAAGCCTGATGGTGTGTGAAGTTAGTGAGCCAAATGGAGTTGTTCTCCCACAAGAACCACTCGGCTGATCCTTCTTCAATATGCCCTTCACCAACATGCAGTGTTTCCTTGATTGAATTAGCTCTCACACCAATATTTGCGTCTAGAGCCTTTGCATTGAGGGCTATCTGAAAACGGCTGCGGAGCTGAAGTTGCCTGAGAATGTGGAGTTGGTGGCATGTGAAACCCGCATGTGGAGCATTCGTTTGTGTGGGTTGCTGATCAAGCTTCATTTCTGTCCTAGGCACACATAGAGCACTAAGCATAGAGTGTGAAAACTGAGTTTCCTTGAGAGCTGCTTGGAAGCCTGATGGTGTGTGAAGTTAGTGAGCCAAATGGAGTTGTTCTCCCACAACAACCACTCGGCTGATTCTTCTTCAATATGCCCTTCACCAACATGCAGTGTTTCCTTGATTGAATTAGCTCTCACACCAATATTTGCGTCTAGATCCTTTGCATTGAGGGCTATCTGAAAACGGCTGTGGCGCTGAAGTTGCCTGTGAATGTGGAGTTGGTGGCATGTGAAAACCGCATGTGGAGCATTCGTTTGTGTGGGATGCTCTACCAGGTTCATTCCTAGATAATGCACTCAAAGGGCACTAAGCATAGAGTGTGAAAACTGAGTTTCCTTGAGAGCTGCTTGGAAGCCTGATGGTGTGTGAAGTTAGTGAGCCAAATGGAGTTGTTCTCCCACAAGAACCACTTGGCTGATGCTTCTTCAATATGCCCTTCACCAACATGCAGTGTTTCCTTGATTGAATTAGCTCTCACACCAATATTTGCGTCTAGAGCCTTTGCATTGAGGGCTATCTGAAAACGGCTGTGGCGCTGAAGTTGCCTGTCAATGTGGAGTTGGTGGCATGTGAAACCCGCATGTGGAGCATTCGTTTGTGTGGGATGCTCTACCAGGTTCATTCCTAGATAATGCACTCAAAGGGCACTAAGCATAGAGTGTGAAAACTGAGTTTCCTTGAGAGCTGCTTGGAAGCCTGATGGTGTGTGAAGTTAGTGAGCCAAATGGAGTTGTTCTCCCACAAGAACCACTCGGCTGATCCTTCTTCAATATGCCCTTCACCAACATGCAGTGTTTCCTTGATTGAATTAGCTCTCACACCAATATTTGCGTCTAGAGCCTTTGCATTGAGGGCTATCTGAAAACGGCTGTGGCGCTGAAGTTGCCTGTGAATGTGGAGTTGGTGGCATGTGAAACCCGCATGTGGAGCATTCGTTTGTGTGGGATGCTCTACCAGGTTCATTTCAGTCCTAGGCACTCAAAGGGCACTAAGCATAGAGTGTGAAAACTGAGTTTCCTTGAGAGCTGCTTGGAAGCCTGATGGTGTGTGAAGTTAGTGAGCCAAATGGAGTTGTTCTCCCACAAGAACCACTCGGCTGATCCTTCTTCAATATGCCCTTCACCAACATGCAGTGTTTCCTTGATTGAATTAGCTCTCACACCAATATTTGCGTCTAGAGCCTTTGCATTGAGGGCTATCTGAAAACGGCTGTGGCGCTGAAGTTGCCTGTGAATGTGGAGTTGGTGGCATGTGAAACCCGCATGTGGAGCATTCGTTTGTGTGGGATGCTCTACCAGGTTCATTTCAGTCCTAGCCATACAAAGGGCACTAAGCATAGAGTGTGAAACCTGAGTTTCCTTGAGAGCTGCTTGGAAGCCTGATGGTGTGTGAAGTTAGTGAGCCAAATGGAGTTGTTCTCCCACAAGAACCACTCGGCTGATCCTTCTTCAATATGCCCTTCACCAACATGCAGTGTTTCCTTGATTGAATCATCTCTCACACCAATATTTGCGTCTAGAGCCTTTGCATTGAGGGCTATCTGAAAACGGCTGTGGCGCTGAAGTTGCCTGTGAATGTGGAGTTGGTGGCATGTGAAACCCGCATGTGGAGCATTCGTTTGTGTGGGATGCTCTACCAGGTTCATTCCTAGATAATGCACTCAAAGGGCACTAAGCATAGAGTGTGAAAACTGAGTTTCCTTGAGAGCTGCTTGGAAGCCTGATGGTGTGTGTACTGAGCCAAATGGAGTTGTTCTCCCACAAGAACCACTCGGCTGATCCTTCTTCAATATGCCCTTCACCAACATGCAGTGTTTCCTTGATTGAATTAGCTCTCACACCAATATTTGCGTCTAGAGCCTTTGCATTGAGGGCTATCTGAAAACGGCTGTGGCGCTGAAGTTGCCTGTGAATGTGGAGTTGGTGGCATGTGAAACCCGCATGTGGAGCATTCGTTTGTGTGGGATGCTGACCAAGCTTCATTTCAGTCCTAGGCACACATAGAGCACTAAGCATAGAGTGTGAAAACTGAGTTTCCTTGAGAGCTGCTTGGAAGCCTGATGGTGTGTGAAGTTAGTGAGCCAAATGGAGTTGTTCTCCCACAAGAACCACTCGGCTGATCCTTCTTCAATATGCCCTTCACCAACATGCAGTGTTTCCTTGATTGAATTAGCTCTCACACCAATATTTGCGTCTAGAGCCTTTGCATTGAGGGCTATCTGAAAACGGCTGTGGCGCTGAAGTTGCCTGTGAATGTGGAGTTGGTGGCATGTGAAACCCGCATGTGGAGCATTCGTTTGTGTGGGATGCTCTACCAGGTTCATTCCTAGATAATGCACTCAAAGGGCACTAAGCATAGAGTGTGAAAACTGAGTTTCCTTGAGAGCTGCTTGGAAGCCTGATGGTGTGTGTAGTGAGCCAAATGGAGTTGTTCTCCCATAAGAACCACTCGGCTGATCCTTCTTCAATATGCCCTTCACCAACATGCAGTGTTTCCTTGATTGAATTAGCTCTCACACCAATATTTGCGTCTAGAGCCTTTGCATTGAGGGCTATCTGAAAACGGCTGTGGCGCTGAAGTTGCCTGTGAATGTGGAGTTGGTGGCATGTGAAACCCGCATGTGGAGCATTCGTTTGTGTGGGATGCTCTACCAGGTTCATTCCTAGATAATGCACTCAAAGGGCACTAAGCATAGAGTGTGAAAACTGAGTTTCCTTGAGAGCTGCTTGGAAGCCTGATGGTGTGTGAAGTTAGTGAGCCAAATGGAGTTGTTCTCCCACAAGAACCACTCGGCTGATCCTTCTTCAATATGCCCTTCACCAACATGCAGTGTTTCCTTGATTGAATCATCTCTCACACCAATATTTGCGTCTAGAGCCTTTGCATTGAGGGCTATCTGAAAACGGCTGTGGCGCTGAAGTTGCCTGTGAATGTGGAGTTGGTGGCATGTGAAACCCGCATGTGGAGCATTCGTTTGTGTGGGATGCTCTACCAGGTTCATTTCAGTCCTAGCCATACAAAGGGCACTAAGCATAGAGTGTGAAAACTGAGTTTCCTTGAGAGCTGCTTGGAAGCCTGATGGTGTGTGAAGTTAGTGAGCCAAATGGAGTTGTTCTCCCACAAGAACCACTCAGCTGATCCTTCTTCAATATGCCCTTCACCAACATGCAGTGTTTCCTTGATTGAATCATCTCTCACACCAATATTTGCGTCTAGAGCCTTTGCATTGAGGGCTATCTGAAAACGGCTGTGGCGCTGAAGTTGCCTGTGAATGTGGAGTTGGTGGCATGTGAAACCCGCATGTGGAGCATTCGTTTGTGTGGGATGCTCTACCAGGTTCATTCCTAGATAATGCACTCAAAGGGCACTAAGCATAGAGTGTGAAAACTGAGTTTCCTTGAGAGCTGCTTGGAAGCCTGATGGTGTGTGAAGTTAGTGAGCCAAATGGAGTTGTTCTCCCACAAGAACCACTCGGCTGATCCTTCTTCAATATGCCCTTCACCAACATGCAGTGTTTCCTTGATTGAATCATCTCTCACACCAATATTTGCGTCTAGAGCCTTTGCATTGAGGGCTATCTGAAAACGGCTGTGGCGCTGAAGTTGCCTGTGAATGTGGAGTTGGTGGCATGTGAAACCCGCATGTGGAGCATTCGTTTGTGTGGGATGCTCTACCAGGTTCATTCCTAGATAATGCACTCAAAGGGCACTAAGCATAGAGTGTGAAAACTGAGTTTCCTTGAGAGCTGCTTGGAAGCCTGATGGTGTGTGTACTGAGCCAAATGGAGTTGTTCTCCCACAAGAACCACTCGGCTGATCCTTCTTCAATATGCCCTTCACCAACATGCAGTGTTTCCTTGATTGAATTAGCTCTCACACCAATATTTGCGTCTAGAGCCTTTGCATTGAGGGCTATCTGAAAACGGCTGTGGCGCTGAAGTTGCCTGTGAATGTGGAGTTGGTGGCATGTGAAACCCGCATGTGGAGCATTCGTTTGTGTGGGATGCTCTACCAGGTATGCACTCAAAGGGCACTAAGCATAGAGTGTGAAAACTGAGTTTCCTTGAGAGCTGCTTGGAAGCCTGATGGTGTGTGTAGTGAGCCAAATGGAGTTGTTCTCCCACAAGAACCACTCGGCTGATCCTTCTTCAATATGCCCTTCACCAACATGCAGTGTTTCCTTGATTGAATTAGCTCTCACACCAATATTTGCGTCTAGAGCCTTTGCATTGAGGGCTATCTGAAAACGGCTGTGGCGCTGAAGTTGCCTATGAATGTGGAGTTGCTGGCATGTGAAACCCGCATGTGGAACATTCGTTTGTGTGGGATGCTCTACCAGGTTCATTCCTAGATACTGCATTCAAAGGGCACTAAACATAGAGTGTGAAAACTGAGTTTCCTTGAGAGCTGCTTGGAAGCCTGATGGTGTGTGAAGTTAGTGAGCCAAATGGAGTTGTTCTCCCACAAGAACCACTTGGCTGATCCTTCTTCAATATGCCCTTCACCAACATGCAGTGTTTCCTTGATTGAATTAGCTCTCACACCAATATTTGCGTCTAGAGCCTTTGCATTGAGGGCTATCTGAAAACGGCTGTGGCGCTGAAGTTGCCTGTGAATGTGGAGTTGGTGGCATGTGAAACCCGCATGTGGAGCATTCGTTTGTGTGGGATGCTCTACCAGGTTCATTCCTAGATAATGCACTCAAAGGGCACTAAGCATAGAGTGTGAAAACTGAGTTTCCTTGAGAGCTGCTTGGAAGCCTGATGGTGTGTGAAGTTAGTGAGCCAAATGGAGTTGTTCTCCCACAAGAACCACTCGGCTGATCCTTCTTCAATATGCTCTTCACCAACATGCAGTGTTTCCTTGATTGAATTAGCTCTCACACCAATATTTGCGTCTAGAGCCTTTGCATTGAGGGCTATCTGAAAACGGCTGTGGCGCTGAAGTTGCCTGTGAATGTGGAGTTGGTGGCATGTGAAACCCGCATGTGGAGCATTCGTTTGTGTGGGATGCTCTACCAGGTTCATTCCTAGATAATGCACTCAAAGGGCACTAAGCATAGAGTGTGAAAACTGAGTATAATTGAGAGCTGCTTGGAAGCCTGATGGTGTGTGTAGTGAGCCAAATGGAGTTGTTCTCCCACAAGAACCACTCGGCTGATCCTTCTTCAATATGCCCTTCACCAACATGCAGTGTTTCCTTGATTGAATTAGCTCTCACACCAATATTTGCGTCTAGAGCCTTTGCATTGAGGGCTATCTGAAAACGGCTGTGGCGCTGAAGTTGCCTGTGAATGTGGAGTTGGTGGCATGTGAAACCCGCATGTGGAGCATTCGTTTGTGTGGGATGCTGACCAAGCTTCATTTCAGTCCTAGGCACACATAGAGCACTAAGCATAGAGTGTAAAAACTGAGTTTCCTTGAGAGCTGCTTGGAAGCCTGATGGTGTGTGAAGTTAGTGAGCCA
This sequence comes from Ochotona princeps, assembly GCF_030435755.1. Taxonomy (NCBI): domain Eukaryota; kingdom Metazoa; phylum Chordata; class Mammalia; order Lagomorpha; family Ochotonidae; genus Ochotona; species Ochotona princeps. Next base: position 22,296 of record NW_026701034.1, read on the forward strand.
AATGGAGTCGTTCTCCCACAAGAACCACTCGGCTGATTCTTCTTCAACATGCCCTTCACCAACATGCAGTGTTTCCTTGATTGAATTAGCTCTCACACCAATATTTGCGTCTAGAGCCTTTGCATTGAGGGCTATCTGAAAACGGCTGTGGCGCTGAAGTTGCCTGTGAATGTGGAGTTGGTGGCATGTGAAACCCGCATGTGGAGCATTCGTTTGTGTGGGATGCTCTACCAGGTTCATTCCTAGATAATGCACTCAAAGGGCACTAAGCATAGAGTGTGAAAACTGAAGTTCCTTGAGAGCTGCTTGGAAGCCTGATGGTGTGTGAAGTTAGTGAGCCAAATGGATTTGTTCTCCCACAAGAACCACTCGGCTGATCCTTCTTCAATATGCCCTTCACCAACATGCAGTGTTTCCTTGATTGAATTAGCTCTCACACCAATATTTGCGTCTAGAGCCTTTGCATTGAGGGCTATCTGAAAACGGCTGTGGCGCTGAAGTTGCCTGTGAATGTGGAGTTGGTGGCATGTGAAACCCGCATGTGGAGCATTCGTTTGTGTGGGATGCTCTCCAAGCTTCATTTCAGTCCTAGGCACTCCTAGGGCACTAAGCATAGAGTGTGAAAACTGAGTTTCCTTGAGAGCTGCTTGGAAGCCTGATGGTGTGTGTACTGAGCCAAATGGAGTTGTTCTCCCACAAGAACCACTCGGCTGATCCTTCTTCAATATGCCCTTCACCAACATGCAGTGTTTCCTTGATTGAATTAGCTCTCACACCAATATTTGCGTCTAGAGCCTTTGCATTGAGGGCTATCTGAAAACGGCTGTGGCGCTGAAGTTGCCTGTGAATGTGGAGTTGGTGGCATGTGAAACCCGCATGTGGAGCATTCGTTTGTGTGGGATGCTCTACCAGGTTCATTACTAGATAATGCACTCAAAGGGCACTAAGCATAGAGTGTGAAAACTGAGTTTCCTTGAGAGCTGCTTGGAAGCCTGATGGTGTGTGTAGTGAGCCAAATGGAGTTGTTCTCCCACAAGAACCACTCGGCTGATCCTTCTTCAATATGCCCTTCACCAACATGCAGTGTTTCCTTGATTGAATTAGCTCTCACACCAATATTTGCGTCTAGAGCCTTTGCATTGAGGGCTATCTGAAAACGGCTGTGGCGCTGAAGTTGCCTGTGAATGTGGAGTTGGTGGCATGTGAAACCCGCATGTGGAGCATTCGTTTGTGTGGGATGCTCTACCAGGTTCATTTCAGTCCTAGGCACTCAAAGGGCACTAAGCATAGAGTGTGAAAACTGAGTTTCCTTGAGAGCTGCTTGGAAGCCTGATGGTGTGTGAAGTTAGTGAGCCAAATGGAGTTGTTCTCCCACAAGAACCACTCGGCTGATCCTTCTTCAATATGCCCTTCACCAACATGCAGTGTTTCCTTGATTGAATTAGCTCTCACACCAATATTTGCGTCTAGAGCCTTTGCATTGAGGGCTATCTGAAAACGGCTGTGGCGCTGAAGTTGCCTGTGAATGTGGAGTTGGTGGCATGTGAAACCCGCATGTGGAGCATTCGTTTGTGTGGGATGCTCTACCAGGTTCATTTCAGTCCTAGCCATACAAAGGGCACTAAGCATAGAGTGTGAAACCTGAGTTTCCTTGAGAGCTGCTTGGAAGCCTGATGGTGTGTGAAGTTAGTGAGCCAAATGGAGTTGTTCTCCCACAAGAACCACTCGGCTGATCCTTCTTCAATATGCCCTTCACCAACATGCAGTGTTTCCTTGATTGAATCATCTCTCACACCAATATTTGCGTCTAGAGCCTTTGCATTGAGGGCTATCTGAAAACGGCTGTGGCGCTGAAGTTGCCTGTGAATGTGGAGTTGGTGGCATGTGAAACCCGCATGTGGAGCATTCGTTTGTGTGGGATGCTCTACCAGGTTCATTCCTAGATAATGCACTCAAAGGGCACTAAGCATAGAGTGTGAAAACTGAGTTTCCTTGAGAGCTGCTTGGAAGCCTGATGGTGTGTGTACTGAGCCAAATGGAGTTGTTCTCCCACAAGAACCACTCGGCTGATCCTTCTTCAATATGCCCTTCACCAACATGCAGTGTTTCCTTGATTGAATTAGCTCTCACACCAATATTTGCGTCTAGAGCCTTTGCATTGAGGGCTATCTGAAAACGGCTGTGGCGCTGAAGTTGCCTGTGAATGTGGAGTTGGTGGCATGTGAAACCCGCATGTGGAGCATTCGTTTGTGTGGGATGCTGACCAAGCTTCATTTCAGTCCTAGGCACACATAGAGCACTAAGCATAGAGTGTGAAAACTGAGTTTCCTTGAGAGCTGCTTGGAAGCCTGATGGTGTGTGAAGTTAGTGAGCCAAATGGAGTTGTTCTCCCACAAGAACCACTCGGCTGATCCTTCTTCAATATGCCCTTCACCAACATGCAGTGTTTCCTTGATTGAATTAGCTCTCACACCAATATTTGCGTCTAGAGCCTTTGCATTGAGGGCTATCTGAAAACGGCTGTGGCGCTGAAGTTGCCTGTGAATGTGGAGTTGGTGGCATGTGAAACCCGCATGTGGAGCATTCGTTTGTGTGGGATGCTCTACCAGGTTCATTCCTAGATAATGCACTCAAAGGGCACTAAGCATAGAGTGTGAAAACTGAGTTTCCTTGAGAGCTGCTTGGAAGCCTGATGGTGTGTGTAGTGAGACAAATGGAGTTGTTCTCCCATAAGAACCACTCGGCTGATCCTTCTTCAATATGCCCTTCACCAACATGCAGTGTTTCCTTGATTGAATTAGCTCTCACACCAATATTTGCGTCTAGAGCCTTTGCATTGAGGGCTATCTGAAAACGGCTGTGGCGCTGAAGTTGCCTGTGAATGTGGAGTTGGTGGCATGTGAAACCCGCATGTGGAGCATTCGTTTGTGTGGGATGCTCTACCAGGTTCATTCCTAGATAATGCACTCAAAGGGCACTAAGCATAGAGTGTGAAAACTGAGTTTCCTTGAGAGCTGCTTGGAAGCCTGATGGTGTGTGAAGTTAGTGAGCCAAATGGAGTTGTTCTCCCACAAGAACCACTCGGCTGATCCTTCTTCAATATGCCCTTCACCAACATGCAGTGTTTCCTTGATTGAATCATCTCTCACACCAATATTTGCGTCTAGAGCCTTTGCATTGAGGGCTATCTGAAAACGGCTGTGGCGCTGAAGTTGCCTGTGAATGTGGAGTTGGTGGCATGTGAAACCCGCATGTGGAGCATTCGTTTGTGTGGGATGCTCTACCAGGTTCATTTCAGTCCTAGCCATACAAAGGGCACTAAGCATAGAGTGTGAAAACTGAGTTTCCTTGAGAGCTGCTTGGAAGCCTGATGGTGTGTGAAGTTAGTGAGCCAAATGGAGTTGTTCTCCCACAAGAACCACTCAGCTGATCCTTCTTCAATATGCCCTTCACCAACATGCAGTGTTTCCTTGATTGAATCATCTCTCACACCAATATTTGCGTCTAGAGCCTTTGCATTGAGGGCTATCTGAAAACGGCTGTGGCGCTGAAGTTGCCTGTGAATGTGGAGTTGGTGGCATGTGAAACCCGCATGTGGAGCATTCGTTTGTGTGGGATGCTCTACCAGGTTCATTCCTAGATAATGCACTCAAAGGGCACTAAGCATAGAGTGTGAAAACTGAGTTTCCTTGAGAGCTGCTTGGAAGCCTGATGGTGTGTGAAGTTAGTGAGCCAAATGGAGTTGTTCTCCCACAAGAACCACTCGGCTGATCCTTCTTCAATATGCCCTTCACCAACATGCAGTGTTTCCTTGATTGAATCATCTCTCACACCAATATTTGCGTCTAGAGCCTTTGCATTGAGGGCTATCTGAAAACGGCTGTGGCGCTGAAGTTGCCTGTGAATGTGGAGTTGGTGGCATGTGAAACCCGCATGTGGAGCATTCGTTTGTGTGGGATGCTCTACCAGGTTCATTCCTAGATAATGCACTCAAAGGGCACTAAGCATAGAGTGTGAAAACTGAGTTTCCTTGAGAGCTGCTTGGAAGCCTGATGGTGTGTGTACTGAGCCAAATGGAGTTGTTCTCCCACAAGAACCACTCGGCTGATCCTTCTTCAATATGCCCTTCACCAACATGCAGTGTTTCCTTGATTGAATTAGCTCTCACACCAATATTTGCGTCTAGAGCCTTTGCATTGAGGGCTATCTGAAAACGGCTGTGGCGCTGAAGTTGCCTATGAATGTGGAGTTGCTGGCATGTGAAACCCGCATGTGGAACATTCGTTTGTGTGGGATGCTCTACCAGGTTCATTCCTAGATACTGCATTCAAAGGGCACTAAACATAGAGTGTGAAAACTGAGTTTCCTTGAGAGCTGCTTGGAAGCCTGATGGTGTGTGAAGTTAGTGAGCCAAATGGAGTTGTTCTCCCACAAGAACCACTTGGTTGATCCTTCTTCAATATGCCCTTCACCAACATGCAGTGTTTCCTTGATTGAATTAGCTCTCACACCAATATTTGCGTCTAGAGCCTTTGCATTGAGGGCTATCTGAAAACGGCTGTGGCGCTGAAGTTGCCTGTGAATGTGGAGTTGGTGGCATGTGAAACCCGCATGTGGAGCATTCGTTTGTGTGGGATGCTCTACCAGGTTCATTTCAGTCCTAGCCATACAAAGGGCATTAAGCATAGAGTGTGAAAACTGAGTTTCCTTGAGAGCTGCTTGGAAGCCTGATGGTGTGTGAAGTTAGTGAGCCAAATGGAGTTGTTCTCCCACAAGAACCACTCAGCTGATCCTTCTTCAATATGCCCTTCACCAACATGCAGTGTTTCCTTGATTGAATCATCTCTCACACCAATATTTGCGTCTAGAGCCTTTGCATTGAGGGCTATCTGAAAACGGCTGTGGCGCTGAAGTTGCCTGTGAATGTGGAGTTGGTGGCATGTGAAACCCGCATGTGGAGCATTCGTTTGTGTGGGATGCTCTACCAGGTTCATTCCTAGATAATGCACTCAAAGGGCACTAAGCATAGAGTGTGAAAACTGAGTATAATTGAGAGCTGCTTGGAAGCCTGATGGTGTGTGTAGTGAGCCAAATGGAGTTGTTCTCCCACAAGAACCACTCGGCTGATCCTTCTTCAATATGCCCTTCACCAACATGCAGTGTTTCCTTGATTGAATTAGCTCTCACACCAATATTTGCGTCTAGAGCCTTTGCATTGAGGGCTATCTGAAAACGGCTGTGGCGCTGAAGTTGCCTGTGAATGTGGAGTTGGTGGCATGTGAAACCCGCATGTGGAGCATTCGTTTGTGTGGGATGCTGACCAAGCTTCATTTCAGTCCTAGGCACACATAGAGCACTAAGCATAGAGTGTAAAAACTGAGTTTCCTTGAGAGCTGCTTGGAAGCCTGATGGTGTGTGAAGTTAGTGAGCCAAATGCAGTCGTTCTCCCACAAGAACCACTCGGCTGATTCTTCTTCAACATGCCCTTCACCAACATGCAGTGTTTCCTTGATTGAATCATCTCTCACACCAATATTTGCGTCTAGAGCCTTTGCATTGAGGGCTATCTGAAAACGGCTGTGGCGCTGAAGTTGCCTGTGAATGTGGAGTTGGTGGCATGTGAAACCCGCATGTGGAGCATTCGTTTGTGTGGGATGCTCTACCAGGTTCATTCCTAGATAATGCACTCAAAGGGCACTAAGCATAGAGTGTGAAAACTGAAGTTCCTTGAGAGCTGCTTGGAAGCCTGATGGTGTGTGAAGTTAGTGAGCCAAATGGATTTGTTCTCCCACAAGAACCACTCGGCTGATCCTTCTTCAATATGCCCTTCACCAACATGCAGTGTTTCCTTGATTGAATTAGCTCTCACACCAATATTTGCGTCTAGAGCCTTTGCATTGAGGGCTATCTGAAAACGGCTGTGGCGCTGAAGTTGCCTGTGAATGTGGAGTTGGTGGCATGTGAAACCCGCATGTGGAGCATTCGTTTGTGTGGGATGCTCTCCAAGCTTCATTTCAGTCCTAGGCACTCCTAGGGCACTAAGCATAGAGTGTGAAAACTGAGTTTCCTTGAGAGCTGCTTGGAAGCCTGATGGTGTGTGTACTGAACCAAATGGAGTTGTTCTCCCACAAGAACCACTCGGCTGATCCTTCTTCAATATGCCCTTCACCAACATGCAGTGTTTCCTTGATTGAATTAGCTCTCACACCAATATTTGCGTCTAGAGCCTTTGCATTGAGGGCTATCTGAAAACGGCTGTGGCGCTGAAGTTGCCTGTGAATGTGGAGTTGGTGGCATGTGAAACCCGCATGTGGAGCATTCGTTTGTGTGGGATGCTCTACCAGGTTCATTCCTAGATAATGCACTCAAAGGGCACTAAGCATAGAGTGTGAAAACTGAGTTTCCTTGAGAGCTGCTTGGAAGCCTGATGGTGTGTGAAGTTAGTGAGCCAAATGGAGTTGTTCTCCCACAAGAACCACTTGGCTGATCCTTCTTCAATATGCCCTTCACCAACATGCAGTGTTTCCTTGATTGAATTAGCTCTCACACCAATATTTGCGTCTAGAGCCTTTGCATTGAGGGCTATCTGAAAACGGCTGTGGCGCTGAAGTTGCCTGTGAATGTGGAGTTGCTGGGATGTGAAACCCGCATGTGAAACATTCGTTTGTGTAGGATGCTCTACCAGGTTCATTCCTAGATAATGCATTCAAAGGGCACTAAACATAGAGTGTGAAAACTGAGTTTCCTTGAGAGCTGCTTGGAAGCCTGATGGTGTGTGAAGTTAGTGAGCCACATGGAGTTGTTCTCCCACAAGAACCACTTGGCTGATCCTTCTTCAATATGCCCTTCACCAACATGCAGTGTTTCCTTGATTGAATTAGCTCTCACACCAATATTTGTGTCTAGAGCCTTTGCATTGAGGGCTATCTGAAAACGGCTGTGGCGCTGAAGTTGCCTGTGAATGTGGAGTTGGTGGCATGTGAAACCCGCATGTGGAGCATTCGTTTGTGTGGGATGCTCTACCAGGTTCATTCCTAGATAATGCACTCAAAGGGCACTAAGCATAGAGTGTGAAAACTGAGTTTCCTTGAGAGCTGCTTGGAAGCCTGATGGTGTGTGACGTTAGTGAGCCAAATGGAGTTGTTCTCCCACAAGAACCACTCGGCTGATCCTTCTTCAACATGCCCTTCACCAACATGCAGTGTTTCCTTGATTGAATTAGCTCTCACACCAATATTTGCGTCTAGAGCCTTTGCATTGAGGGCTATCTGAAAACGGCTGTGGCGCTGAAGTTGCCTGTGAATGTGGAGTTGGTGGCATGTGAAACCCGCATGTGGAGCATTCGTTTGTGTGGGATGCTCTACCAGGTTCATTCCTAGATAATGCACTCAAAGGGCACTAAGCATAGAGTGTGAAAACTGAGTTTCCTTGAGAGCTGCTTGGAAGCCTGATGGTGTGTGAAGTTAGTGAGCCAAATGGAGTTGTTCTCCCACAAGAACCACTCGGCTGATCCTTCTTCAATATGCCCTTCACCAACATGCAGTGTTTCCTTGATTGAATTAGCTCTCACACCAATATTTGCGTCTAGAGCCTTTGCATTGAGGGCTATCTGAAAACGGCTGTGGCGCTGAAGTTGCCTGTGAATGTGGAGTTGGTGGCATGTGAAACCCGCATGTGGAGCATTCGTTTGTGTGGGATGCTCTACCAGGTTCATTCCTAGATAATGCACTCAAAGGGCACTAAGCATAGAGTGTGAAAACTGAGTTTCCTTGAGAGCTGCTTGGAAGCCTGATGGTGTGTGTAGTGAGCCAAATGGAGTTGTTCTCCCACAAGAACCACTCGGCTGATCCTTCTTCAATATGCCCTTCACCAACATGCAGTGTTTCCTTGATTGAATTAGCTCTCACACCAATATTTGCGTCTAGAGCCTTTGCATTGAGGGCTATCTGAAAACGGCTGTGGCGCTGAAGTTGCCTGTGAATGTGGAGTTGGTGGCATGTGAAACCCGCATGTGGAGCATTCGTTTGTGTGGGATGCTCTACCAGGCTCATTCCTAGATAATGCACTCAAAGGTCACTAAGCATAGAGTGTGAAAACTGAGTTTCCTTGAGAGCTGCTTGGAAGCCTGATGGTGTGTGAAGTTAGTGAGCCAAATGGAGTTGTTCTCCCACAAGAACCACTCGGCTGATTCTTCTTCAATATGCCCTTCACCAACATGCAGTGTTTCCTTGATTGAATTAGCTCTCACACCAATATTTGCGTCTAGAGCCTTTGCATTGAGGGCTATCTGAAAACGGCTGTGGCGCTGAAGTTGCCTGTGAATGTGGAGTTGGTGGCATGTGAATCCCGCATGTGGAGCATTCGTTTGTGTGGGATGCTCTACCAGGTTCATTCCTAGATAATGCACTCAAAGGGCACTAAGCATAGAGTGTGAAAACTGAGTTTCCTTGAGAGCTGCTTGGAAGCCTGATGGTGTGTGAAGTTAGTGAGCCAAATGGAGTTGTTCTCCCACAAGAACCACTCGGCTGATCCTTCTTCAATATGCCCTTCACCAACATGCAGTGTTTCCTTGATTGAATTAGCTCTCACACCAATATTTGCGTCTAGAGCCTTTGCATTGAGGGCTATCTGAAAATGGCTGTGGCGCTGAAGTTGCCTGTGAATGTGGAGTTGGTGGCATGTGAAACCCGCATGTGGAGCATTCGTTTGTGTGGGATGCTGACCAAGCTTCATTTCAGTCCTAGGCACACATAGAGCACTAAGCATAGAGTGTGAAAACTGAGTTTCCTTGAGAGCTGCTTGGAAGCCTGATGGTGTGTGAAGTTAGTGAGCCAAATGGAGTTGTTCTCCCACAAGAACCACTCGGCTGATCCTTCTTCAATATGCCCTTCACCAACATGCAGTGTTTCCTTGATTGAATTAGCTCTCACACCAATATTTGCGTCTAGAGCCTTTGCATTGAGGGCTATCTGAAAACGGCTGTGGCGCTGAAGTTGCCTGTGAATGTGGAGTTGGTGGCATGTGAAACCCGCATGTGGAGCATTCGTTTGTGTGGGATGCTCTACCAGGTTCATTCCTAGATAATGCACTCAAAGGGCACTAAGCATAGAGTGTGAAAACTGAGTTTCCTTGAGAGCTGCTTGGAAGCCTGATGGTGTGTGTAGTGAGCCAAATGGAGTTGTTCTCCCACAAGAACCACTCGGCTGATCCTTCTTCAATATGCCCTTCACCAACATGCAGTGTTTCCTTGATTGAATTAGCTCTCACACCAATATTTGCGTCTAGAGCCTTTGCATTGAGGGCTATCTGAAAACGGCTGTGGCGCTGAAGTTGCCTGTGAATGTGGAGTTGCTGGCATGTGAAACCCGCATGTGGAACATTCGTTTGTGTGGGATGCTCTACCAGGTTCATTCCTAGATAATGCACTCAAAGGGCACTAAACATAGAGTGTGAAAACTGAGTTTCCTTGAGAGCTGCTTGGAAGCCTGATGGTGTGTGAAGTTAGTGAGCCAAATGGCGTTGTTCTCCCACAAGTACCACTCGGCTGATCCTTCTTCAATATGCCCTTCACCAACATGCAGTGTTTCCTTGATTGAATTAGCTCTCACACCAATATTTGCGTCTAGAGCCTTTGCATTGAGGGCTATCTGAAAACGGCTGTGGCGCTGAAGTTGCCTGTGAATGTGGAGTTGGTGGCATGTGAATCCCGCATGTGGAGCATTCGTTTGTGTGGGATGCTCTACCAGGTTCATTCCTAGATAATGCACTCAAAGGGCACTAAGCATAGAGTGTGAAAACTGAGTTTCCTTGAGAGCTGCTTGGAAGCCTGATGGTGTGTGAAGTTAGTGAGCCAAATGGAGTTGTTCTCCCACAAGAACCACTCGGCTGATCCTTCTTCAATATGCCCTTCACCAACATGCAGTGTTTCCTTGATTGAATTAGCTCTCACACCAATATTTGCGTCTAGAGCCTTTGCATTGAGGGCTATCTGAAAACGGCTGTGGCGCTGAAGTTGTCTGTGAATGTGGAGTTGGTGGCATGTGAAACCCGCATGTGGAGCATTCGTTTGTGTGGGATGCTCTACCAGGTTCATTTCAGTCCTAGGCATACAAAGGGCACTAAGCATAGAGTGTGAAAACTGAGTTTCCTTGAGAGCTGCTTGGAAGCCTGATGGTGTGTGAAGTTAGTGAGCCAAATGGAGTTGTTCTCCCACAAGAACCACTCGGCTGATCCTTCTTCAATATGCCCTTCACCAACATGCAGTGTTTCCTTGATTGAATTAGCTCTCACACCAATATTTGCGTCTAGAGCCTTTGCATTGAGGGCTATCTGAAAACGGCTGTGGCGCTGAAGTTGCCTGTGAATGTGGAGTTGGTGGCATGTGAAACCCGCATGTGGAGCATTCGTTTGTGTGGGATGCTGACCAAGCTTCATTTCATTCCTAGGCACACATAGAGCACTAAGCATAGAGTGTGAAAACTGAGTTTCCTGGAGAGCTGCTTGGAAGCCTGATGGTGTGTGAAGTTAGTGAGCCAAATGGAGTTGTTCTCCCACAAGAACCACTCGGCTGATCCTTCTTCAATATGCCCTTCACCAACATGCAGTGTTTCCTTGATTGAATTAGCTCTCACACCAATATTTGCGTCTAGAGCCTTTGCATTGAGGGCTATCTGAAAACGGCTGTGGCGCTGAAGTTGCCTGTGAATGTGGAGTTGGTGGCATGTGAAACCCGCATGTGGAGCATTCGTTTGTGTGGGATGCTCTACCAGGTTCATTCCTAGATAATGCATTCAAAGAGCACTAAACATAGAGTGTGAAAACTGAGTTTCCTTGAGAGCTGCTTGGAAGCCTGATGGTGTGTGAAGTTAGTGAGCCAAATGGAGTTGTTCTCCCACAAGAACCACTCGGCTGATCCTTCTTCAATATGCCCTTCACCAACATGCAGTGTTTCCTTGATTGAATTAGCTCTCACACCAATATTTGCGTCTAGAGCCTTGGCATTGAGGGCTATCTGAAAACGGCTGTGGCGCTGAAGTTGCCTGTGAATGTGGAGTTGCTGGCATGTGAAACCCGCATGTGGAGCATTCGTTTGTGTGGGATGCTCTACCAGGTTCATTCCTAGATAATGCATTCAAAGAGCACTAAACATAGAGTGTGAAAACTGAGTTTCCTTGAGAGCTGCTTGGAAGCCTGATGGTGTGTGAAGTTAGTGAGCCAAATGGAGTTGTTCTCCCACAAGAACCACTCGGCTGATCCTTCTTCAATATGCCCTTCACCAACATGCAGTGTTTCCTTGATTGAATTAGCTCTCACACCAATATTTGCGTCTAGAGCCTTTGCATTGAGGGCTATCTGAAAACGACTGTGGCGCTGAAGTTGCCTGTGAATGTGGAGTTGGTGGCATGTGAAACCCGCATGTGGAGCATTCGTTTGTGTGGGATGCTCTACCAGGTTCATTCCTAGATAATGCACTCAAAGGGCACTAAGCATAGAGTGTGAAAACTGAGTTTCCTTGAGAGCTGCTTGGAAGCCTGATAGTGTGTGAAGTTAGTGAGCCAAATGGAGTTGTTCTCCCACAAGAACCACTCGGCTGATCCTTCTTCAATATGCCCTTCACCAACATGCAGTGTTTCCTTGATTGAATTAGCTCTCACACCAATATTTGCGTCTAGAGCCTTTGCATTGAGGGCTATCTGAAAACGGCTGTGGCGCTGAAGTTGCCTGTGAATGTGGAGTTGGTGGCATGTGAAACCCGCATGTGGAGCATTCGTTTGTGTGGGATGCTGACCAAGCTTCATTTCAGTCCTAAGCACACATAGAGCACTAAGCATAGAGTGTGAAAACTGAGTTTCCTGGAGAGCTGCTTGGAAGCCTGATGGTGTGTGAAGTTAGTGAGCCAAATGGAGTTGTTCTCCCACAAGAACCACTCGGCTGATCCTTCTTCAATATGCCCTTCACCAACATGCAGTGTTTCCTTGATTGAATTAGCTCTCACACCAATATTTGCGTCTAGAGCCTTTGCATTGAGGGCTATCTGAAAACGGCTGTGGCGCTGAAGTTGCCTGTGAATGTGGAGTTGGTGGCATGTGAAACCCGCATGTGGAGCATTCGTTTGTGTGGGATGCTGACCAAGCTTCATTTCAGTCCTAAGCACACATAGAGCACTAAGCATAGAGTGTGAAAACTGAGTTTCCTGGAGAGCTGCTTGGAAGCCTGATGGTGTGTGAAGTTAGTGAGCCAAATGGAGTTGTTCTCCCACAAGAACCACTCGGCTGATCCTTCTTCAATATGCCCTTCACCAACATGCAGTGTTTCCTTGATTGAATTAGCTCTCACACCAATATTTGCGTCTAGAGCCTTTGCATTGAGGGCTATCTGAAAACGGCTGTGGCGCTGAAGTTGCCTGTGAATGTGGAGTTGGTGGCATGTGAAACTCGCATGTGGAACATTCGTTTGTGTGGGATGCTCTACCAGGTTCATTCCTAGATAATGCATTCAAAGAGCACTAAACATAGAGTGTGAAAACTGAGTTTCCTTGAGAGCTGCTTGGAAGCCTGATGGTGTGTGAAGTTAGTGAGCCAAATGGAGTTGTTCTCCCACAAGAACCACTCGGCTGATCCTTCTTCAATATGCCCTTCACCAACATGCAGTGTTTCCTTGATTGAATTAGCTCTCACACCAATATTTGCGTCTAGAGCCTTTGCATTGAGGGCTATCTGAAAACGGCTGTGGCGCTGAAGTTGCCTGTGAATGTGGAGTTGGTGGCATGTGAAACCCGCATGTGGAGCATTCGTTTGTGTGGGATGCTCTACCAGGTTCATTCCTAGATAATGCACTCAAAGGGCACTAAGCATAGAGTGTGAAAACTGAGTTTCCTTGAGAGCTGCTTGGAAGCCTGATAGTGTGTGAAGTTAGTGAGCCAAATGGAGTTGTTCTCCCACAAGAACCACTCGGCTGATCCTTCTTCAATATGCCCTTCACCAACATGCAGTGTTTCCTTGATTGAATTAGCTCTCACACCAATATTTGCGTCTAGAGCCTTTGCATTGAGGGCTATCTGAAAACGGCTGTGGCGCTGAAGTTGCCTGTGAATGTGGAGTTGGTGGCATGTGAAACCCGCATGTGGAGCATTCGTTTGTGTGGGATGCTGACCAAGCTTCATTTCAGTCCTAAGCACACATAGAGCACTAAGCATAGAGTGTGAAAACTGAGTTTCCTGGAGAGCTGCTTGGAAGCCTGATGGTGTGTGAAGTTAGTGAGCCAAATGGAGTTGTTCTCCCACAAGAACCACTCGGCTGATCCTTCTTCAATATGCCCTTCACCAACATGCAGTGTTTCCTTGATTGAATTAGCTCTCACACCAATATTTGCGTCTAGAGCCTTTGCATTGAGGGCTATCTGAAAACGGCTGTGGCGCTGAAGTTGCCTGTGAATGTGGAGTTGGTGGCATGTGAAACTCGCATGTGGAGCATTCGTTTGTGTGGGATGCTCTACCAGGTTCATTCCTAGATAATGCACTCAAAGGGCACTAAACATAGAGTGTGAATACTGAGTTTCCTTGAGAGCTGCTTGGAAGCCTGATGGTGTGTGAAGTTAGTGAGCCAAATGGAGTTGTTCTCCCACAAGAACCACTCGGCTGATCCTTCTTCAATATGCCCTTCACCAACATGCAGTGTTTCCTTGATTGAATTAGCTCTCACACCAATATTTGCGTCTAGAGCCTTTGCATTGAGGGCTATCTGAAAACGGCTGTGGCGCTGAAGTTGCCTGTGAATGTGGAGTTGGTGGCATGTGAAACCCGCATGTGGAGCATTCGTTTGTGTGGGATGCTCTACCAGGTTCATTCCTAGATAATGCATTCAAAGAGCACTAAACATAGAGTGTGAAAACTGAGTTTCCTTGAGAGCTGCTTGGAAGCCTGATGGTGTGTGAAGTTAGTGAGCCAAATGGAGTTGTTCTCCCACAAGAACCACTCGGCTGATCCTTCTTCAATATGCCCTTCACCAACATGCAGTGTTTCCTTGATTGAATTAGCTCTCACACCAATATTTGCGTCTAGAGCCTTTGCATTGAGGGCTATCTGAAAACGGCTGTGGCGCTGAAGTTGCCTGTGAATGTGGAGTTGCTGGCATGTGAAATCCGCAAGTGGAACATTCGTTTGTGTGGGATGCTCTACCAGGTTCATTCCTAGATACTGCATTCAAAGGGCACTAAGCATAGAGTGTGAAAACTGAGTTTCCTTGAGAGCTGCTTGGAAACCTGATGGTGTGTGAAGTTAGTGAGCCAAATGGAGTTGTTCTCCCACAAGAACCACTCGGCTGATCCTTCTTCAATATGCCCTTCACCAACATGCAGTGTTTCCTTGATTGAATTAGCTCTCACACCAATATTTGCGTCTAGAGCCTTTGCATTGAGGGCTATCTGAAAACGGCTGTGGCGCTGAAGTTGCCTGTGAATGTGGAGTTGGTGGCATGTGAAACCCGCATGTGGAGCATTCGTTTGTGTGGGATGCTGACCAAGCTTCATTTCAGTCCTAAGCACACATAGAGCACTAAGCATAGAGTGTGAAAACTGAGTTTCCTGGAGAGCTGCTTGGAAGCCTGATGGTGTGTGAAGTTAGTGAGCCAAATGGAGTTGTTCTCCCACAAGAACCACTCGGCTGATCCTTCTTCAATATGCCCTTCACCAACATGCAGTGTTTCCTTGATTGAATTAGCTCTCACACCAATATTTGCGTCTAGAGCCTTTGCATTGAGGGCTATCTGAAAACGGCTGTGGCGCTGAAGTTGCCTGTGAATGTGGAGTTGCTGGCATGTGAAATCCGCAAGTGGAACATTCGTTTGTGTGGGATGCTCTACCAGGTTCATTCCTAGATACTGCACTCAAAGGGCACTAAGCATAGAGTGTGAAAACTGAGTTTCCTTGAGAGCTGCTTGGAAACCTGATGGTGTGTGAAGTTAGTGAGCCAAATGGAGTTGTTCTCCCACAAGAACCACTCGGCTGATCCTTCTTCAATATGCCCTTCACCAACATGCAGTGTTTCCTTGATTGAATTAGCTCTCACACCAATATTTGCGTCTAGAGCCTTTGCATTGAGGGCTATCTGAAAACGGCTGTGGCGCTGAAGTTGCCTGTGAATGTGGAGTTGGTGGCATGTGAAACCCGCATGTGGAGCATTCGTTTGTGTGGGATGCTGACCAAGCTTCATTTCAGTCCTAAGCACACATAGAGCACTAAGCATAGAGTGTGAAAACTGAGTTTCCTGGAGAGCTGCTTGGAAGCCTGATGGTGTGTGAAGTTAGTGAGCCAAATGGAGTTGTTCTCCCACAAGAACCACTCGGCTGATCCTTCTTCAATATGCCCTTCACCAACATGCAGTGTTTCCTTGATTGAATTAGCTCTCACACCAATATTTGCGTCTAGAGCCTTTGCATTGAGGGCTATCTGAAAACGGCTGTGGCGCTGAAGTTGCCTGTGAATGTGGAGTTGGTGGCATGTGAAACTCGCATGTGGAACATTCGTTTGTGTGGGATGCTCTACCAGGTTCATTCCTAGATAATGCATTCAAAGAGCACTAAACATAGAGTGTGAAAACTGAGTTTCCTTGAGAGCTGCTTGGAAGCCTGATGGTGTGTGAAGTTAGTGAGCCAAATGGAGTTGTTCTCCCACAAGAACCACTCGGCTGATCCTTCTTCAATATGCCCTTCACCAACATGCAGTGTTTCCTTGATTGAATTAGCTCTCACACCAATATTTGCGTCTAGAGCCTTTGCATTGAGGGCTATCTGAAAACGGCTGTGGCGCTGAAGTTGCCTGTGAATGTGGAGTTGGTGGCATGTGAAACCCGCATGTGGAGCATTCGTTTGTGTGGGATGCTCTACCAGGTTCATTCCTAGATAATGCACTCAAAGGGCACTAAGCATAGAGTGTGAAAACTGAGTTTCCTTGAGAGCTGCTTGGAAGCCTGATAGTGTGTGAAGTTAGTGAGCCAAATGGAGTTGTTCTCCCACAAGAACCACTCGGCTGATCCTTCTTCAATATGCCCTTCACCAACATGCAGTGTTTCCTTGATTGAATTAGCTCTCACACCAATATTTGCGTCTAGAGCCTTTGCATTGAGGGCTATCTGAAAACGGCTGTGGCGCTGAAGTTGCCTGTGAATGTGGAGTTGGTGGCATGTGAAACCCGCATGTGGAGCATTCGTTTGTGTGGGATGCTGACCAAGCTTCATTTCAGTCCTAAGCACACATAGAGCACTAAGCATAGAGTGTGAAAACTGAGTTTCCTGGAGAGCTGCTTGGAAGCCTGATGGTGTGTGAAGTTAGTGAGCCAAATGGAGTTGTTCTCCCACAAGAACCACTCGGCTGATCCTTCTTCAATATGCCCTTCACCAACATGCAGTGTTTCCTTGATTGAATTAGCTCTCACACCAATATTTGCGTCTAGAGCCTTTGCATTGAGGGCTATCTGAAAACGGCTGTGGCGCTGAAGTTGCCTGTGAATGTGGAGTTGGTGGCATGTGAAACTCGCATGTGGAGCATTCGTTTGTGTGGGATGCTCTACCAGGTTCATTCCTAGATAATGCACTCAAAGGGCACTAAACATAGAGTGTGAATACTGAGTTTCCTTGAGAGCTGCTTGGAAGCCTGATGGTGTGTGAAGTTAGTGAGCCAAATGGAGTTGTTCTCCCACAAGAACCACTCGGCTGATCCTTCTTCAATATGCCCTTCACCAACATGCAGTGTTTCCTTGATTGAATTAGCTCTCACACCAATATTTGCGTCTAGAGCCTTTGCATTGAGGGCTATCTGAAAACGGCTGTGGCGCTGAAGTTGCCTGTGAATGTGGAGTTGGTGGCATGTGAAACCCGCATGTGGAGCATTCGTTTGTGTGGGATGCTCTACCAGGTTCATTCCTAGATAATGCATTCAAAGAGCACTAAACATAGAGTGTGAAAACTGAGTTTCCTTGAGAGCTGCTTGGAAGCCTGATGGTGTGTGAAGTTAGTGAGCCAAATGGAGTTGTTCTCCCACAAGAACCACTCGGCTGATCCTTCTTCAATATGCCCTTCACCAACATGCAGTGTTTCCTTGATTGAATTAGCTCTCACACCAATATTTGCGTCTAGAGCCTTTGCATTGAGGGCTATCTGAAAACGGCTGTGGCGCTGAAGTTGCCTGTGAATGTGGAGTTGCTGGCATGTGAAATCCGCAAGTGGAACATTCGTTTGTGTGGGATGCTCTACCAGGTTCATTCCTAGATACTGCATTCAAAGGGCACTAAGCATAGAGTGTGAAAACTGAGTTTCCTTGAGAGCTGCTTGGAAACCTGATGGTGTGTGAAGTTAGTGAGCCAAATGGAGTTGTTCTCCCACAAGAACCACTCGGCTGATCCTTCTTCAATATGCCCTTCACCAACATGCAGTGTTTCCTTGATTGAATTAGCTCTCACACCAATATTTGCGTCTAGAGCCTTTGCATTGAGGGCTATCTGAAAACGGCTGTGGCGCTGAAGTTGCCTGTGAATGTGGAGTTGGTGGCATGTGAAACCCGCATGTGGAGCATTCGTTTGTGTGGGATGCTGACCAAGCTTCATTTCAGTCCTAAGCACACATAGAGCACTAAGCATAGAGTGTGAAAACTGAGTTTCCTGGAGAGCTGCTTGGAAGCCTGATGGTGTGTGAAGTTAGTGAGCCAAATGGAGTTGTTCTCCCACAAGAACCACTCGGCTGATCCTTCTTCAATATGCCCTTCACCAACATGCAGTGTTTCCTTGATTGAATTAGCTCTCACACCAATATTTGCGTCTAGAGCCTTTGCATTGAGGGCTATCTGAAAACGGCTGTGGCGCTGAAGTTGCCTGTGAATGTGGAGTTGGTGGCATGTGAAACTCGCATGTGGAGCATTCGTTTGTGTGGGATGCTCTACCAGGTTCATTCCTAGATAATGCACTCAAAGGGCACTAAACATAGAGTGTGAATACTGAGTTTCCTTGAGAGCTGCTTGGAAGCCTGATGGTGTGTGAAGTTAGTGAGCCAAATGGAGTTGTTCTCCCACAAGAACCACTCGGCTGATCCTTCTTCAATATGCCCTTCACCAACATGCAGTGTTTCCTTGATTGAATTAGCTCTCACACCAATATTTGCGTCTAGAGCCTTTGCATTGAGGGCTATCTGAAAACGGCTGTGGCGCTGAAGTTGCCTGTGAATGTGGAGTTGGTGGCATGTGAAACCCGCATGTGGAGCATTCGTTTGTGTGGGATGCTCTACCAGGTTCATTCCTAGATAATGCATTCAAAGAGCACTAAACATAGAGTGTGAAAACTGAGTTTCCTTGAGAGCTGCTTGGAAGCCTGATGGTGTGTGAAGTTAGTGAGCCAAATGGAGTTGTTCTCCCACAAGAACCACTCGGCTGATCCTTCTTCAATATGCCCTTCACCAACATGCAGTGTTTCCTTGATTGAATTAGCTCTCACACCAATATTTGCGTCTAGAGCCTTTGCATTGAGGGCTATCTGAAAACGGCTGTGGCGCTGAAGTTGCCTGTGAATGTGGAGTTGCTGGCATGTGAAATCCGCAAGTGGAACATTCGTTTGTGTGGGATGCTCTACCAGGTTCATTCCTAGATACTGCATTCAAAGGGCACTAAGCATAGAGTGTGAAAACTGAGTTTCCTTGAGAGCTGCTTGGAAACCTGATGGTGTGTGAAGTTAGTGAGCCAAATGGAGTTGTTCTCCCACAAGAACCACTCGGCTGATCCTTCTTCAATATGCCCTTCACCAACATGCAGTGTTTCCTTGATTGAATTAGCTCTCACACCAATATTTGCGTCTAGAGCCTTTGCATTGAGGGCTATCTGAAAACGGCTGTGGCGCTGAAGTTGCCTGTGAATGTGGAGTTGGTGGCATGTGAAACCCGCATGTGGAGCATTCGTTTGTGTGGGATGCTCTACCAGGTTCATTCCTAGATAATGCACTCAAATGGCACTAAGCATAGAGTGTGAAAACTGAGTTTCCTTGAGAGCTGCTTGGAAGCCTGATGGTGTGTGAAGTTAGTGAGCCAAATGGAGTTGTTCTCCCACAAGAACCACTCGGCTGATCCTTCTTCAATATGCCCTTCACCAACATGCAGTGTTTCCTTGATTGAATTAGCTCTCACACCAATATTTGCGTCTAGAGCCTTTGCATTGAGGGTTATCTGAAAACGGCTGTGGCACTGAAGTTGCCTGTGAATGTGGAGTTGGTGGCATGTGAAACCCGCATGTGGAGCATTCGTTTGTGTGGGATGCTCTACCAGGTTCATTCCTAGATAATGCACTCAAAGGGCACTAAGCATAGAGTGTGAAAACTGAGTTTCCTTGAGAGCTGCTTGGAAGCCTGATGGTGTGTGAAGTTAGTGAGCCAAATGGAGTTGTTCTCCCACAAGAACCACTCGGCTGATCCTTCTTCAATATGCCCTTCACCCACATGCAGTGTTTCCTTGATTGAATTAGCTCTCACACCAATATTTGCGTCTAGAGCCTTTGCATTGAGGGCTATCTGAAAACGGCTGTGGCGCTGAAGTTGCCTGTGAATGTGGAGTTGGTGGCATGTGAAACCCGCATGTGGAGCATTCGTTTGTGTGGGATGCTCTACCAGGTTCATTCCTAGATAATGCACTCAAAGGGCACTAAGCATAGAGTGTGAAAACTGAGTTTCCTTGAGAGCTGCTTGGAAGCCTGATGGTGTGTGAAGTTAGTGAGCCAAATGGAGTTGTTCTCCCACAAGAACCACTCGGCTGATCCTTCTTCAATATGCCCTTCACCAACATGCAGTGTTTCCTTGATTGAATTAGCTCTCACACCAATATTTGCGTCTAGAGCCTTTGCATTGAGGGCTATCTGAAAACGGCTGTGGCGCTGAAGTTGCCTGTGAATGTGGAGTTGGTGGCATGTGAAACCCGCATGTGGAGCATTCGTTTGTGTGGGATGCTCTACCAGGTTCATTTCAGTCCTAGCCATTCAAAGGGTACTAAACATAGAGTGTGAAAACTGAGTTTCCTTGAGAGCTGCTTGGAAGCCTGATGGTGTGTGAAGTTAGTGAGCCAAATGGAGTTGTTCTCCCACAAGAACCACTCGGCTGATCCTTCTTCAATATGCCCTTCACCAACATGCAGTGTTTCCTTGATTGAATTAGCTCTCACACCAATATTTGCGTCTAGAGCCTTTGCATTGAGGGCTATCTGAAAACAGCTGTGGCGCTGAAGTTGCCTGTGAATGTGGAGTTGGTGGCATGTGAAACCCGCATGTGGAGCATTCGTTTGTGTGGGATGCTCTACCAGGTTCTGTCAGGAGCCGTGCACTATAGCCACACTGAAGCCATTTTGAATATATACCTATGGGACAGTGGAAACCCGCGGTTGGCTAGATGCTTGGGAAAGAAGTTATGAAACTAATCACACGCTTAGCTTCAATTGTTCCTAGCAACTGTTTCAGAATGTGATTGATGCTGTACTTACCGACATCTTGTTACTGATTACCTATGCTATTGTTGATATGCTGGTTACTATTGTTGATATGGTGGCTGCTCAAGAACAATCGGTCTTGAGACCATGGCTTGCGTCCCAGTTTCTCTTTCCCTGAGCCTTAGTTACTGAAGAATATAAAAACCCTCAGTTGAAATCAATAAACTGACAGCTTGATCAGACCTACTGTCTTGCTGTCCATTCTTTGTGTCTCTTGTCCCTTCATTCTCTCCTAGGTGGCTGCGACCCCGTTGACTGTCCTGCTGGACAGGACAAATTGGCGCCCAACGTGGATGTGTGCAGACCACCGACAGAGAGAACGCCGTGCCATCATTCATGGAGAGGCCTCTCGTGGTGTCGAAAGGAACACCGGTTGAGCAGTTTCACAGTTGACCCGCCGGAAGTCGAGCTCGTGGGAAATATTCACGGCGCAAATCTTACGGAGACAAGGTAAGATGGGACAAGCATTCTTATAACATGACCTATTCTTGCAAGGTCTTATAGATTCATTCAAGACACGAGGAATTAGGGTGAAAAAGAAAGACCTCAAAACCTTTTTGGATTTTGTTGGTCTGATTTGTTTCTGGCATCCCCAGGACGGTTCTATTGATGAGAAAACTTGGTGTAGAGTAGGTGATTGTTTTAAAGATTATTATGAAGTTTTTGGACCTGAGAAAATTCCTGTTACGGCTTTTAATTATTGGATTTTGATTTATGATATTTTAAAGATTAAGTCTCAGCATCCAGATTTACAGGATCTGGCTTTTGAGGGAGAACAATCTCTTAAAAAGAGTCACTCTCGGCTGTCCACACCTATCCCCTCACCTTCCCCAGGTTCTCGACCATCTTCTGTCATTATAGATATTGAGGCAGAGTCCAATGCCAAGCCCCTTGATCAACTCACCCACCTCCACCTTATGCTTCAGAAGCAGCAGCTCCTTCAGCCCCTGCCTCATTACTACAAGAGGAGCCTATAATAGAACCCCATAAGAGTGAAGCTTCAGCTCTCCCCAAGAAGAGTGCAATATGCTGCCCTGTTATTCAGACCCCTGCACGAGGTGGTGGACACCACGCCACGAACATCAACCACTGCAGTTTAAAGATCTAAAAAATATTAAGCAAGCAGTGAAAGATTATGGCACTCAGACACCTTTTACCTTTGCCCTTATTGAGTCCTTTTCAGGCATTCATCTCCCACTTCTTTACCCAACCCCTTGGCTGAGAGAGGCGGGGTAAGATAAGCCAGTTAAGGTTAAAAAAAAAAAAAAAGAAAAAAGAAAGAAAGAAAAAAGAAAAGGAAAGAAAAATATGTTCTGTAACTTGACGTAACAAAAGTAATCTGATACAGGGTGGTCTAAATCCACTGTTAAAATAATTTAAAGCATGAGATGAACCTATGTGTGCTTGTTTTGCAAAATCTTTCCAGGTTAAAGTATTTTGAAGAAGAGTCTGGAAGTTGCAACAGGTTTGAGAGTTATATGTCTCTGTTCCGACATGTTTGGCGTTTGTGCTTATGTTTGTTTTGTCAATATTCTTGGTGTTCTATTATTTTTGTCCGGACAAAACTAAATTTTGTTTTAATATTCTTTCTCCAGTTGTGTCTTTGTCTTGAATTGTTAAGTTGTTGTTCTTGTTCTGAATTGGGTGCGTGTGTGACTGACAGATGAGATGGGACGGACCATGACTAACCCTTTTTCTCTCTCCTGGTAAATAATTTTAGAGAGGTCTAACAAATTTAACAGGACCTGGCCAGACCAGACTCCCCACCTCCACTGGGAAAAATTTGTGTGTCATTTTCTTGCTGTTTGGTCTTTAGCTTACAGTGCTGTCCTGGCATTGATTAGGTCTAACAGTATTCAACATGTTCAGTTAAATGCTAAAGGTACTTTTTGTTTAACTCATTTAGACCTCTAAATTCTTCAGAGTTCTAAACCAAGTCTCATGACTTTGGGGGTTCTAGTAGGATCCCTGGAACTCTCAAAGCTTGAGACAAAATTTAAATAATGTACTTGTCATTTAAAATAATTTGGATTATAATCTCACAATATTACAAAATTATGCTAAATTTATTGCATCATATATGCTATTAAAATAGAAGAGCATTTATGTTCATTGGTCAAAATGTTTCCTACTCATGAAATTGATCCAGATTGTAAATTACTTGTGTTCTTACTTACAAGGAAATATGTGAAATTTTGCCTTGCAGGAGAACAACGAATTCTTTAAAGATGTATAGTAAAATGGGTCATAATGTGTATATTTTCTGAATGTTTGCCTTTAAAACAATGTAATTGAAGCCTGATTCCTTGTGAAAAACAACAGTGTTTTAACATCTTCTTTTAAGTAATTCTCATCTTACTGATAACTAAACCTGTTAACTAACTTCAGTAAATTCCAAGGTAGTCTCTCAAGACAACAGCTAAATTTAAGTTTTTTCAGCTCTCTTGACTTCAATAAAACAGAAGTTTAGGGGAAGCTCCAGGCCTATCCGCCATAAAACAAGGAAGGGACATGCTTGGAGTCTGCCCTTTGAAGAATTTGGGATTTGACTTTGTCCCTGTTGTGGTGATTCTTATCTGCCTTCATTTTAAAAGGGAAAAATTTCCAAATCAGCTAGAAGAAGACTGAAAAAACTTCTCTTTCCCAGTTTTGAGGAGGATTTGTGCTAAAATGTGTTTCCATGAATTATGAGAAATGATTGAAAATTGCTTAAAGCCATTGTATTTAAAGTTGGTATCTTTTTATTAAGAAAATGTCTTAAGAAAAGTTGAGGAATGAATCTTGTAAGCTTTACATATAATTGGCTATAATTTTAAAGATACTATTACAACATTGTGTAAGTCTTTAACATTAATACCTAATACATGCTGATGTTAGAATTGATATCTGTATTCAAAAAAAGTTTTTGAAGTGTGCATACATAGCAATGCTAGTAAATACCTAAAAGTAAAAATATCTTCAATTGTGAAAACTGTTAAAAAATGTAAGCATTGAAAAAAAAAAAAGAAATTGAAGCATTGAACTTTAAATAGCCTCTGTTTAATGGGTAGCTTTGTCAATTGTCTATCCAGCTTCAGTAAGCTCTATTCTTGTTCCAACCTTTGAGTTTGTTACAGTTCTTAAACAGTTAAGAGATGATTTTATGCACTAATTCCCATGTTTAAGGTTATATCTCCCTTTTGGTGACTGACTAAGGAAATATACATTTTGCCTTTTAGTTAGATAATCCCTTGTGTTCTGTATATTCTCTTTGTTAAATTCTCATGATTTAAAAGAACTGTGTTTAAGAGTATTTTTTGGTATGTATTTACTTTAAAATGTCTGGGTGATCATTTATAAGTGACAAAAAAATTTTTTGATGTGTTGTTTGAATCAGTCTGACTAAATGAATGGATATTGTAATGAGGAATCTTTGATCAGATACTTTAAGAACTCTTGGCATATTTAATAGGTTTAACTCTTTTGGTTCTGGAATTTCTAAATAGGCCCCTAGTAGTCTCAAAGTCAGAAGAATGTGTTTCAAAGGTTGCATCTTTCGGTTAGTGAAATTAATTATAGAACAGATAATTAATTAGATCTGTAAAAAAAAATGGTGGGGGAGGAGGCAATTGCAGAAAAGACATTGGGAAACCTTGCCAGTGGGGAGCCAGGACAGCTAAGTCTAAAAAGTACAAGAGTGTGTAAAATCCAACAGGTGGTATCACAGAGCTAAACATAGATACTTTGTTTTCTAGGATTCCAGCAAGCCTATTGTATCCATTAAAGCTAAAGTTTAATTGTAAACTATAGATATGGTTTATTCAGATTACTAAGAGCAAAATGTAATTCTAAACAATTGGTAACTTGAACATACTTAACAGAATTCTCAAGTAGCTGTTACAAAAGCTGTTTTGTTTTATGTGTGTTATCTGATATGCATGTGCATGTTTATGAATGAAAATTGCTAAGCTAAATCCTTTTTAAAAATTATGTATAGATGCATAATTAGGCTCTTAGAGAGTCATGTCTGTTACTGTTTTCTCAGGACCTACAAGATCTGTTCAGCTCAATAGTTCTGCATGATTTTAAATGGACTTACTGCTAGCGTACAGTTTCAAGATTGGCCATGGGAGCCCAAATCCTCATAAGCTAGATGGAAAATATATGAGTATATGTATGCAAGTGTTTAATGATAACTCAGATGTCAGAGAATGTTAAAATGCTCCAACATGGGAAACAGTTCTTACAGCAGACTCATAGACTGTCAATTTTAAGAAGCACTCAGTGGCCTCAGAATCAGCCCAAAAGGCATTCTGATCTGACAGGAGAGCCAGCAAGAGAGCAAGCATATCAGGTGTGGAATGCCAGGACACTGCTGCTAAGAGTGTCCCTCCGTGAAGGAACTCAGTGGTCCACGCCCCAGTGCAAAGAAGCAACCACCGAGGATGGTTGTGCTCTTTTCTCAATGGAGGAGAGAACTTCCACTTTGTGTGTTGCCAGGTCTGAAGGGGTTGTTGTTGATTCAAGAGGCTTCCACAGCCTAAACATTGCGTGTCTGGAGCCTCAGGTGATAACTGACGTCACATATAAGAGTGCTAATTTGTTAAATCCACTAGAGTCACTGTGTACACTGACTTCCCATGCAGGACCATATATTTAGAATTATAGTAAAAGTAATAGTACATCTTGCTGTATTTTAGTATAAAGATTTATCATCTCAGTTTTGGTTAGGTCTGAATATTTAACTCTTTTGCTCTAAGAAGTCAGTTTGCATTTACCTGTCCTGTGATGGTCTTATATCCTGATGCTGTATGCTAATCCTTGCATTGTTACTGTGCCTTCTGATTGATCTAGGTTAGCAATTTCATGCAGCTAAAAGAAGGTTCATGTGTTCCATTGAGCTCATTGAATATGTTCCAAAATTTGAGACTTCAAGGAGTTAATTTAGACAGATGTAAATCTAGTCCACAGTCTTAAATTAAATTTTATTCTGACAAAGATTGAAACCTAACAATTCTTTTACATCTAAGTTCTGAAGCTCAAGTATTCAAACTGCTAACTGAACTCACAACCTGCTAGGCTGGGAAAGTTAACTATGTTATGTCTTGTTATTTAGACTTCAAGAAAGAGAAACCTTTCAAGTGCCAGAATGTACATCGAACACCTAATGACTTCTGCCTTCTATCAGGAACCACTAGATGGATCCCCTACAGCTGCTGTTACCCAACGGCGCCCCCCCCCCTCAGCAGGAAGTAGTTAAGAACAGATGACGGCGTCCCTTTTCCCTAAAAGCAGCTGGGGTCCATTTCTCTGTTTGGAAATGTAGGAGCTAGATGGGATAATGGGCAGTTAGGGCCTCCAGTTCCTGGTAAAACTGTCTTGTGTACATGTAACAATGTTAGTGTTATGAGATTCTTGAATGTTAGTAGTTTCAACAATACTTGTACATTGTTAAGTATGTCTTTTTGAATTTCACCAGTCAGCTACTCCCCAATATACCATCATATATGTGTCACTCCAGTAAAAGTCCATAATGTTTTGGCCAGAGTGATAAAAATCAATCAATACCTCCAGGGACAATGTTCTAGTGCCTTCCTAAATTTCACCAGTCAGTTAGCCACCAGTATAATTAAAGTAAATGAGACCCAAGTTCCACCCATGTCAGGAGAAGTTATTCTAAATGGCATTAAACTGGCAGCCTGCATATTCAAGGCATGGAGCAGGATGATGGCCTTAGAAACCTTGATGGTTGCTGTGCTAGTAGTCACCATGCTCTTCCTGTACTGCATGCGCAAACAGCAGGCCTGGGAGCAAGTTGTCATTGGACAAGTCATGATGGCACTGGCTGTGGAAAATCCTAGCACTCAAGTTTGGCTGAGCATGATGTGTTAATAGGTGATCAGAGATGGATAAGATCTGACGAGACTCTCCAAGTGATAACCCCCCACATCATGCCATGCGGCTCCAGTCTTCAAAGAGGCTTGCCTAATATAATGGGGCACAGCCTTTGCCAGATAAGTGTTTAGCCAATGACGGGCACCTTTCTGATACCCCACCAACCTAAGACAGGGAGCCCTGGATGACTGGCAGGGCTGCCAAGAGACGGGTAAGAGCTGAGGGTCCCTCAGAATGAACCTAAGACAGGCAGCGCTTATCTTGCTTCACAAACCTTTCTCTTTTCGCCGCTTTCATTGATATATAGAAAAAAGGGGGAGATGTCAGGAGCTGTGCACTATAGCCACACTGAAGCCATTTTGAATATAGACCTATGGGACAGTGGAAACCCCCGGTTGGCTAGATGCTTGGGAAAGAAGTTATGAAACTAATCACACGCTTAGCTTCAATTGTTCCTAGCAACTGTTTCAGAATGTGATTGATGCTGTACTTACCGACATCTTGTTACTGATTACCTATGCTATTGTTGATATGCTGGTTACTATTGTTGATATGGTGGCTGCTCAAGAACAATCGGTCTTGAGACCATGGCTTGCGTCCCAGTTTCTCTTTCCCTGAGCCTTAGTTACTGAAGAATATAAAAACCCTCAGTTGAAATCAATAAACTGACAGCTTGATCAGACCTACTGTCTTGCTGTCCATTCTTTGTGTCTCTTGTCCCTTCATTCTCTCCTAGGTGGCTGCGACCCCGTTGACTGTCCTGCTGGACAGGACAAGGTTCATTCCTAGATAATGCACTCAAAGGGCACAAAGCATACAGTGTGAAAACTGAGTTTCCTTGAGAGCTGCTTGGAAGCCTGATGGTGTGTGAAGTTAGTGAGCCAAATGGAGTTGTTCTCCCACAAGAACCACTCGGCTGATCCTTCTTCAATATGCCCTTCACCAACATGCAGTGTTTCCTTGATTGAATTAGCTCTCACACCAATATTTGCGTCTAGAGCCTTTGCATTGAGGGCTATCTGAAAACGGCTGTGGCGCTGAAGTTGCCTGTGAATGTGGAGTTGGTGGCATGTGAAACCCGCATGTGGAGCATTCGTTTGTGTGGGATGCTCTACCAGGTTCATTCCTAGATAATGCACTCAAAGGGCACTAAGCATAGAGTGTGAAAACTGAGTTTCCTTGAGAGCTGCTTGGAAGCCTGATGGTGTGTGAAGTTAGTGAGCCAAATGGAGTTGTTCTGCCACAAGTACCACTCGGCTGATCCTTCTTCAATATGCCCTTCACCAACATGCAGTGTTTCCTTGATTGAATTAGCTCTCACACCAATATTTGTGTCTAGAGCCTTTGCATTGAGGGCTATCTGAAAACGGCTGTGGCGCTGAAGTTGCCTGTGAATGTGGAGTTGGTGGCATGTGAAACCCGCATGTGGAGCATTCGTTTGTGTGGGATGCTCTACCAGGTTCATTCCTAGATAATGCATTCAAAGGGCACTAAACATAGAGTGTGAAAACTGAGTTTCCTTGAGAGCTGCTTGGAAGCCTGATGGTGTGTGAAGTTAGTGAGCCAAATGGAGTTGTTCTCCCACAAGAACCACTCGGCTGATGCTTCTTCAATATGCCCTTCACCAACATGCAGTGTTTCCTTGATTGAATTAGCTCTCACACCAATATTTGCGTCTAGAGCCTTTGCATTGAGGGCTATCTGAAAACGGCTGTGGCGCTGAAGTTGCCTGTGAATGTGGAGTTGGTGGCATGTGAAACCCGCATGTGGAGCATTCGTTTGTGTGGGATGCTCTACCAGGTTCATTTCAGTCCTAGCCATACAAAGGGCACTAAGCATAGAGTGTGAAAACTGAGTTTCCTTGAGAGCTGCTTGGAAGCCTGATGGTGTGTGAAGTTAGTGAGCCAAATGGAGTTGTTCTCCCACAAGAACCACTCGGCTGATTCTTCTTCAGTATGCCCTTCACCAACATGCAGTGTTTCCTTGATTGAATTAGCTCTCACACCAATATTTGCGTCTAGAGCCTTTGCATTGAGGGCTATCTGAAAACAGCTGTGGCGCTGAAGTTGCCTGTGAATGTGGAGTTGGTGGCATGTGAAAACCACATGTGGAGCATTCGTTTGTGTGGGATGCTCTACCAGGTTCATTCCTAGATAATGCACTCAAAGGGCACTAAGCATAGAGTGTGAAAACTGAGTTTCCTTGAGAGCTGCTTGGAAGCCTGATGGTGTGTGTAGTGAGCCAAATGGAGTTGTTCTCCCACAAGAACCACTCGGCTGATCCTTCTTCAATATGCCCTTCACCAACATGCAGTGTTTCCTTGATTGAATTAGCTCTCACACCAATATTTGCGTCTAGAGCCTTTGCATTGAGGGCTATCTGAAAACGGCTGTGGCGCTGAAGTTGCCTGTGAATGTGGAGTTGGTGGCATGTGAAACCCGCATGTGGAGCATTCGTTTGTGTGGGATGCTCTACCAGGTTCATTCCTAGATAATGCACTCAAAGGGCACTAAGCATAGAGTGTGAAAACTGAGTTTCCTTGAGAGCTGCTTGGAAGCCTGATGGTGTGTGAAGTTAGTGAGCCAAATGGAGTTGTTCTCCCACAAGAACCACTCGGCTAATCCTTCTTCAATATGCCCTTCACCAACATGCAGTGTTTCCTTGATTGAATTAGCTCTCACACCAATATTTGCGTCTAGAGCCTTTGCATTGAGGGCTATCTGAAAACGGCTGTGGCGCTGAAGTTGCCTGTGAATGTGGAGTTGGTGGCATGTGAAACCCGCATGTGGAGCATTCGTTTGTGTGGGATGCTCTACCAGGTTCATTCCTAGATAATGCACTCAAAGGGCACTAAGCATAGAGTGTGAAAACTGAGTTTCCTTGAGAGCTGCTTGGAAGCCTGATGGTGTGTGAAGTTAGTGAGCCAAATGGAGTTGTTCTCCCACAAGTACCACTCGGCTGATCCTTCTTCAATATGCCCTTCACCAACATGCAGTGTTTCCTTGATTGAATTAGCTCTCACACCAATATTTGTGTCTAGAGCCTTTGCATTGAGGGCTATCTGAAAACGGCTGTGGCGCTGAAGTTGCCTGTGAATGTGGAGTTGGTGGCATGTGAAACCCGCATGTGGAGCATTCGTTTGTGTGGGATGCTCTACCAGGTTCATTCCTAGATAATGCATTCAAAGGGCACTAAACATAGAGTGTGAAAACTGAGTTTCCTTGAGAGCTGCTTGGAAGCCTGATGGTGTGTGAAGTTAGTGAGCCAAATGGAGTTGTTCTCCCACAAGAACCACTCGGCTGATGCTTCTTCAATATGCCCTTCACCAACATGCAGTGTTTCCTTGATTGAATTAGCTCTCACACCAATATTTGCGTCTAGAGCCTTTGCATTGAGGGCTATCTGAAAACGGCTGTGGCGCTGAAGTTGCCTGTGAATGTGGAGTTGGTGGCATGTGAAAACCACATGTGGAGCATTCGTTTGTGTGGGATGCTCTACCAGGTTCATTCCTAGATAATGCACTCAAAGGGCACTAAGCATAGAGTGTGAAAACTGAGTTTCCTTGAGAGCTGCTTGGAAGCCTGATGGTGTGTGAAGTTAGTGAGCCAAATGGAGTTGTTCTCCCACAAGAACCACTCGGCTGATTCTTCTTCAATATGCCCTTCACCAACATGCAGTGTTTCCTTGATTGAATTAGCTCTCACACCAATATTTGCGTCTAGAGCCTTTGCATTGAGGGCTATCTGAAAATGGCTGTGGCGCTGAAGTTGCCTGTGAATGTGGAGTTGGTGGCATGTGAAACCCGCATGTGGAGCATTCGTTTGTGTGGGATGCTCTACCAGGTTCATTCCTAGATAATGCACTCAAAGGTCACTAAGCATAGAGTGTGAAAACTGAGTTTCCTTGAGAGCTGCTTGGAAGCCTGATGGTGTGTGAAGTTAGTGAGCCAAATGGAGTTGTTCTCCCACAAGAACCACTCGGCTGATCCTTCTTCAATATGCCCTTCACCAACATGCAGTGTTTCCTTGATTGAATTAGCTCTCACACCAATATTTGCGTCTAGAGCCTTTGCATTGAGGGCTATCTGAAAACGGCTGTGGCGCTGAAGTTGCCTGTGAATGTGGAGTTGGTGGCATGTGAAACCCGCATGTGGAGCATTCGTTTGTGTGGGATGCTCTACCAGGTTCATTCCTAGATAATGCACTCAAAGGGCACTAAGCACAGAGTGTGAAAACTGAGTTTCCTTGAGAGCTGCTTGGAAGCCTGATGGTGTGTGAAGTTAGTGAGCCAAATGGAGTTGTTCTCCCACAAGAACCACTCGGCTGATTCTTCTTCAATATGCCCTTCACCAACATGCAGTGTTTCCTTGATTGAATTAGCTCTCACACCAATATTTGCGTCTAGAGCCTTTGCATTGAGGGCTATCTGAAAACGGCTGTGGCGCTGAAGTTGCCTGTGAATGTGGAGTTGGTGGCATGTGAAAACCGCATGTGGAGCATTCGTTTGTGTGGGATGCTCTACCAGGTTCATTCCTAGATAATGCACTCAAAGGGCACTAAGCATAGAGTGTGAAAACTGAGTTTCCTTGAGAGCTGCTTGGAAGCCTGATGGTGTGTGAAGTTAGTGAGCCAAATGGAGTTGTTCTCCCACAAGAACCACTCGGCTGATTCTTCTTCAATATGCCCTTCACCAACATGCAGTGTTTCCTTGATTGAATTAGCTCTCACACCAATATTTGCGTCTAGATCCTTTGCATTGAGGGCTATCTGAAAACGGCTGTGGCGCTGAAGTTGCCTGTGAATGTGGAGTTGGTGGCATGTGAAACCCGCATGTGGAGCATTCGTTTGTGTGGGATGCTCTACCAGGTTCATTCCTAGATAATGCACTCAAAGGGCACTAAGCATAGAGTGTGAAAACTGAGTTTCCTTGAGAGCTGCTTGGAAGCCTGATGGTGTGTGAAGTTAGTGAGCCAAATGGAGTTGTTCTCCCACAAGAACCACTCGGCTGATCCTTCTTCAATATGCCCTTCACCCACATGCAGTGTTTCCTTGATTGAATTAGCTCTCACACCAATATTTGCGTCTAGAGCCTTTGCATTGAGGGCTATCTGAAAATGGCTGTGGCGCTGAAGTTGCCTGTGAATGTGGAGTTGGTGGCATGTGAAACCCGCATGTGGAGCATTCGTTTGTGTGGGATGCTCTACCAGGTTCATTTCAGTCCTAGGCATACAAAGGGCACTAAATATAGAGTGTGAAAACTGAGTTTCCTTGAGAGCTGCTTGGAAGCCTGATGGTGTGTGAAGTTAGTGAGCCAAATGGAGTTGTTCTCCCACAAGAACCACTCGGCTGATCCTTCTTCAATATGCCCTTCACCAACATGCAGTGTTTCCTTGATTGAATTAGCTCTCACACCAATATTTGCGTCTAGAGCCTTTGCATTGAGGGCTATCTGAAAACGGCTGTGGCGCTGAAGTTGCCTGTGAATGTGGAGTTGGTGGCATGTGAAACCCGCATGTGGAGCATTCGTTTGTGTGGGATGCTCTACCAGGTTCATTCCTAGATAATGCACTCAAAGGGCACTAAGCACAGAGTGTGAAAACTGAGTTTCCTTGAGAGCTGCTTGGAAGCCTGATGGTGTGTGAAGTTAGTGATCCAAATGGAGTCGTTCTCCCACAAGAACCACTCGGCTGATGCTTCTTCAATATGCCCTTCACCAACATGCAGTGTTTCCTTGATTGAATTAGCTCTCACACCAATATTTGCGTCTAGAGCCTTTGCATTGAGGGCTATCTGAAAACGGCTGTGGCGCTGAAGTTGCCTGTGAATGTGGAGTTGGTGGCATGTGAAACCCGCATGTGGAGCATTAGTTTGTGTGGGATGCTGACCAAGCTTCATTTCAGTCCTAGGCACACATAGAGCACTAAGCATAGAGTGTGAAAACTGAGTTTCCTTGAGAGCTGCTTGGAAGCCTGATGGTGTGTGAAGTTAGTGAGCCAAATGGAGTTGTTCTCCCACAAGAACCACTCGACTGATCCTTCTTCAATATGCCCTTCACCAACATGCAGTGTTTCCTTGATTGAATTAGCTCTCACACCAATATTTGCGTCTAGAGCCTTTGCATTGAGGGCTATCTGAAAACGGCTGTGGCGCTGAAGTTGCCTGTGAATGTGGAGTTGGTGGCATGTGAAACCCGCATGTGGAGCATTCGTTTGTGTGGGATGCTCTACCAGGTTCATTCCTAGATAATGCACTCAAAGGGCACTAAGCATAGAGTGTGAAAACTGAGTTTCCTTGAGAGCTGCTTGGAAGCCTGATGGTGTGTGAAGTTAGTGAGCCAAATGGAGTTGTTCTCCCACAAGAACCACTCGGCTGATTCTTCTTCAATATGCCCTTCACCAACATGCAGTGTTTCCTTGATTGAATTAGCTCTCACACCAATATTTGCGTCTAGATCCTTTGCATTGAGGGCTATCTGAAAACGGCTGTGGCGCTGAAGTTGCCTGTGAATGTGGAGTTGGTGGCATGTGAAAACCTCATGTGGAGCATTCGTTTGTGTGGGATGCTCTACCAGGTTCATTCCTAGATAATGCACTCAAAGGGCACTAAGCATAGAGTGTGAAAACTGAGTTTCCTTGAGAGCTGCTTGGAAGCCTGATGGTGTGTGAAGTTAGTGAGCCAAATGGAGTTGTTCTCCCACAAGAACCACTTGGCTGATCCTTCTTCAATATGCCCTTCACCAACATGCAGTGTTTCCTTGATTGAATTAGCTCTCACACCAATATTTGCGTCTAGAGCCTTTGCATTGAGGGCTATCTGAAAACGGCTGTGGCGCTGAAGTTGCCTGTGAATGTGGAGTTGGTGGCATGTGAAACCCGCATGTGGAGCATTCGTTTGTGTGGGATGCTCTACCAGGTTCATTCCTAGATAATGCACTCAAATTGCACTAAGCATAGAGTGTGAAAACTGAGTTTCCTTGAGAGCTGCTTGGAAGCCTGATGGTGTGTGAAGTTAGTGAGCCAAATGGAGTTGTTCTCCCACAAGGACCACTCGGCTGATCCTTCTTCAATATGCCCTTCACCAACATGCAGTGTTTCCTTGATTGAATTAGCTCTCACACCAATATTTGCGTCTAGAGCCTTTGCATTGAGGGCTATCTGAAAACGGCTGTGGCGCTGAACTTGCCTGTGAATGTGGAGTTGGTGGCATGTGAAACCCGCATGTGGAGCATTCGTTTGTGTGGGATGCTCTACCAGGTTCATTTCAGTCCTAGCCATACAAAGGGCACTAAGCATAGAGTGTGAAAACTGAGTTTCCTTGAGAGCTGCTTGGAAGCCTGATGGTGTGTGAAGTTAGTGAGCCAAATGGAGTTGTTCTCCCACAAGAACCACTCGGCTGATCCTTCTTCAATATGCCCTTCACCAACATGCAGTGTTTCCTTGATTGAATCATCTCTCACACCAATATTTGCGTCTAGAGCCTTTGCATTGAGGGCTATCTGAAAACGGCTGTGGCGCTGAAGTTGCCTGTGAATGTGGAGTTGGTGGCATGTGAAACCCGCATGTGGAGCATTCGTTTGTGTGGGATGCTCTACCAGGTTCATTCCTAGATAATGCACTCAAAGGGCACTAAGCATAGAGTGTGAAAACTGAGTTTCCTTGAGAGCTGCTTGGAAGCCTGATGGTGTGTGAAGTTAGTGAGCCAAATGGAGTTGTTCTCCCACAAGAACCACTCGACTGATCCTTCTTCAATATGCCCTTCACCAACATGCAGTGTTTCCTTGATTGAATTAGCTCTCACACCAATATTTGCGTCTAGAGCCTTTGCATTGAGGGCTATCTGAAAACGGCTGTGGCGCTGAAGTTGCCTGTGAATGTGGAGTTGGTGGCATGTGAAACCCGCATGTGGAGCATTCGTTTGTGTGGGATGCTCTACCAGGTTCATTCCTAGATAATGCACTCAAAGGGCACTAAGCATAGAGTGTGAAAACTGAGTTTCCTTGAGAGCTGCTTGGAAGCCTGATGGTGTGTGAAGTTAGTGAGCCAAATGGAGTTGTTCTCCCACAAGAACCACTCGGCTGATCCTTCTTCAATATGCCCTTCACCAACATGCAGTGTTTCCTTGATTGAATTAGCTCTCACACCAATATTTGCGTCTAGAGCCTTTGCATTGAGGGCTATCTGAAAACGGCTGCGGAGCTGAAGTTGCCTGAGAATGTGGAGTTGGTGGCATGTGAAACCCGCATGTGGAGCATTCGTTTGTGTGGGTTGCTGATCAAGCTTCATTTCTGTCCTAGGCACACATAGAGCACTAAGCATAGAGTGTGAAAACTGAGTTTCCTTGAGAGCTGCTTGGAAGCCTGATGGTGTGTGAAGTTAGTGAGCCAAATGGAGTTGTTCTCCCACAAGAACCACTCGGCTGATTCTTCTTCAATATGCCCTTCACCAACATGCAGTGTTTCCTTGATTGAATTAGCTCTCACACCAATATTTGCGTCTAGAGCCTTTGCATTGAGGGCTATCTGAAAACGGCTGTGGCGCTGAAGTTGCCTGTGAATGTGGAGTTGGTGGCATGTGAAAACCTCATGTGGAGCATTCGTTTGTGTGGGATGCTCTACCAGGTTCATTCCTAGATAATGCACTCAAAGGGCACTAAGCATAGAGTGTGAAAACTGAGTTTCCTTGAGAGCTGCTTGGAAGCCTGATGGTGTGTGAAGTTAGTGAGCCAAATGGAGTTGTTCTCCCACAAGAACCACTTGGCTGATCCTTCTTCAATATGCCCTTCACCAACATGCAGTGTTTCCTTGATTGAATTAGCTCTCACACCAATATTTGCGTCTAGAGCCTTTGCATTGAGGGCTATCTGAAAACGGCTGTGGCGCTGAAGTTGCCTGTGAATGTGGAGTTGGTGGCATGTGAAACCCGCATGTGGAGCATTCGTTTGTGTGGGATGCTCTACCAGGTTCATTCCTAGATAATGCACTCAAATTGCACTAAGCATAGAGTGTGAAAACTGAGTTTCCTTGAGAGCTGCTTGGAAGCCTGATGGTGTGTGAAGTTAGTGAGCCAAATGGAGTTGTTCTCCCACAAGGACCACTCGGCTGATCCTTCTTCAATATGCCCTTCACCAACATGCAGTGTTTCCTTGATTGAATTAGCTCTCACACCAATATTTGCGTCTAGAGCCTTTGCATTGAGGGCTATCTGAAAACGGCTGTGGCGCTGAACTTGCCTGTGAATGTGGAGTTGGTGGCATGTGAAACCCGCATGTGGAGCATTCGTTTGTGTGGGATGCTCTACCAGGTTCATTTCAGTCCTAGCCATACAAAGGGCACTAAGCATAGAGTGTGAAAACTGAGTTTCCTTGAGAGCTGCTTGGAAGCCTGATGGTGTGTGAAGTTAGTGAGCCAAATGGAGTTGTTCTCCCACAAGAACCACTCGGCTGATCCTTCTTCAATATGCCCTTCACCAACATGCAGTGTTTCCTTGATTGAATCATCTCTCACACCAATATTTGCGTCTAGAGCCTTTGCATTGAGGGCTATCTGAAAACGGCTGTGGCGCTGAAGTTGCCTGTGAATGTGGAGTTGGTGGCATGTGAAACCCGCATGTGGAGCATTCGTTTGTGTGGGATGCTCTACCAGGTTCATTCCTAGATAATGCACTCAAAGGGCACTAAGCATAGAGTGTGAAAACTGAGTTTCCTTGAGAGCTGCTTGGAAGCCTGATGGTGTGTGAAGTTAGTGAGCCAAATGGAGTTGTTCTCCCACAAGAACCACTCGGCTGATCCTTCTTCAATATGCCCTTCACCAACATGCAGTGTTTCCTTGATTGAATTAGCTCTCACACCAATATTTGCGTCTAGAGCCTTTGCATTGAGGGCTATCTGAAAACGGCTGTGGCGCTGAACTTGCCTGTGAATGTGGAGTTGGTGGCATGTGAAACCCGCATGTGGAGCATTCGTTTGTGTGGGATGCTCTACCAGGTTCATTCCTAGATAATGCACTCAAAGGGCACTAAGCATAGAGTGTGAAAACTGAGTTTCCTTGAGAGCTGCTTGGAAGCCTGATGGTGTGTGAAGTTAGTGAGCCAAATGGAGTTGTTCTCCCACAAGAACCACTCGGCTGATGCTTCTTCAATATGCCCTTCACCAACATGCAGTGTTTCCTTGATTGAATTAGCTCTCACACCAATATTTGCGTCTAGAGCCTTTGCATTGAGGGCTATCTGAAAACGGCTGTGGCACTGAAGTTGCTGTGAATGTGGAGTTGTTGGTGGCATGTGAAACCCGCATGTGGAGCATTCGTTTGTGTGGGATGCTCTACCAGGTTCATTCCTAGATAATGCACTCAAAGGGCACTAAGCATAGAGTGTGAAAACTGAGTTTCCTTGAGAGCTGCTTGGAAGCCTGATGGTGTGTGAAGTTAGTGAGCCAAATGGAGTTGTTCTCCCACAAGAACCACTCGGCTGATCCTTCTTCAATATGCCCTTCACCCACATGCAGTGTTTCCTTGATTGAATTAGCTCTCACACCAATATTTGCGTCTAGAGCCTTTGCATTGAGGGCTATCTGAAAACGGCTGTGGCGCTGAAGTTGCCTGTGAATGTGGAGTTGGTGGCATGTGAAACCCGCATGTGGAGCATTCGTTTGTGTGGGATGCTCTACCAGGTTCATTCCTAGATAATGCACTCAAAGGGCACTAAGCACAGAGTGTGAAAACTGAGTTTCCTTGAGAGCTGCTTGGAAGCCTGATGGTGTGTGAAGTTAGTGATCCAAATGAAGTCGTTCTCCCACAAGAACCACTCGGCTGATGCTTCTTCAATATGCCCTTCACCAACATGCAGTGTTTCCTTGATTGAATTAGCTCTCACACCAATATTTGCGTCTAGAGCCTTTGCATTGAGGGCTATCTGAAAACGGCTGTGGCGCTGAAGTTGCCTGTGAATGTGGAGTTGGTGGCATGTGAAACCCGCATGTGGAGCATTCGTTTGTGTGGGATGCTGACCAAGCTTCATTTCAGTCCTAGGCACACATAGAGCACTAAGCATAGAGTGTGAAAACTGAGTTTCCTTGAGAGCTGCTTGGAAGCCTGATGGTGTGTGAAGTTAGTGAGCCAAATGGAGTTGTTCTCCCACAAGAACCACTCGACTGATCCTTCTTCAATATGCCCTTCACCAACATGCAGTGTTTCCTTGATTGAATTAGCTCTCACACCAATATTTGCGTCTAGAGCCTTTGCATTGAGGGCTATCTGAAAACGGCTGTGGCGCTGAAGTTGCCTGTGAATGTGGAGTTGGTGGCATGTGAAACCCGCATGTGGAGCATTCGTTTGTGTGGGATGCTCTACCAGGTTCATTCCTAGATAATGCACTCAAAGGGCACTAAGCATAGAGTGTGAAAACTGAGTTTCCTTGAGAGCTGCTTGGAAGCCTGATGGTGTGTGAAGTTAGTGAGCCAAATGGAGTTGTTCTCCCACAAGAACCACTCGGCTGATCCTTTTTCAATATGCCCTTCACCAACATGCAGTGTTTCCTTGATTGAATTAGCTCTCACACCAATATTTGCGTCTAGAGCCTTTGCATTGAGGGCTATCTGAAAACGGCTGCGGAGCTGAAGTTGCCTGAGAATGTGGAGTTGGTGGCATGTGAAACCCGCATGTGGAGCATTCGTTTGTGTGGGTTGCTGATCAAGCTTCATTTCTGTCCTAGGCACACATAGAGCACTAAGCATAGAGTGTGAAAACTGAGTTTCCTGGAGAGCTGCTTGGAAGCCTGATGGTGTGTGAAGTTAGTGAGCCAAATGGAGTTGTTCTCCCACAACAACCACTCGGCTGATTCTTCTTCAATATGCCCTTCACCAACATGCAGTGTTTCCTTGATTGAATTAGCTCTCACACCAATATTTGCGTCTAGATCCTTTGCATTGAGGGCTATCTGAAAACGGCTGTGGCGCTGAAGTTGCCTGTGAATGTGGAGTTGGTGGCATGTGAAAACCGCATGTGGAGCATTCGTTTGTGTGGGATGCTCTACCAGGTTCATTCCTAGATAATGCACTCAAAGGGCACTAAGCATAGAGTGTGAAAACTGAGTTTCCTTGAGAGCTGCTTGGAAGCCTGATGGTGTGTGAAGTTAGTGAGCCAAATGGAGTTGTTCTCCCACAAGAACCACTTGGCTGATGCTTCTTCAATATGCCCTTCACCAACATGCAGTGTTTCCTTGATTGAATTAGCTCTCACACCAATATTTGCGTCTAGAGCCTTTGCATTGAGGGCTATCTGAAAACGGCTGTGGCGCTGAAGTTGCCTGTGAATGTGGAGTTGGTGGCATGTGAAACCCGCATGTGGAGCATTCGTTTGTGTGGGATGCTCTACCAGGTTCATTCCTAGATAATGCACTCAAATTGCACTAAGCATAGAGTGTGAAAACTGAGTTTCCTTGAGAGCTGCTTGGAAGCCTGATGGTGTGTGAAGTTAGTGAGCCAAATGGAGTTGTTCTCCCACAAGAACCACTCGGCTGATCCTTCTTCAATATGCCCTTCACCAACATGCAGTGTTTCCTTGATTGAATTAGCTCTCACACCAATATTTGCGTCTAGAGCCTTTGCATTGAGGGCTATCTGAAAACGGCTGTGGCGCTGAAGTTGCCTGTGAATGTGGAGTTGGTGGCATGTGAAACCCGCATGTGGAGCATTCGTTTGTGTGGGATGCTCTACCAGGTTCATTTCAGTCCTAGGCACTCAAAGGGCACTAAGCATAGAGTGTGAAAACTGAGTTTCCTTGAGAGCTGCTTGGAAGCCTGATGGTGTGTGAAGTTAGTGAGCCAAATGGAGTTGTTCTCCCACAAGAACCACTCGGCTGATCCTTCTTCAATATGCCCTTCACCAACATGCAGTGTTTCCTTGATTGAATTAGCTCTCACACCAATATTTGCGTCTAGAGCCTTTGCATTGAGGGCTATCTGAAAACGGCTGTGGCGCTGAAGTTGCCTGTGAATGTGGAGTTGGTGGCATGTGAAACCCGCATGTGGAGCATTCGTTTGTGTGGGATGCTCTACCAGGTTCATTTCAGTCCTAGCCATACAAAGGGCACTAAGCATAGAGTGTGAAACCTGAGTTTCCTTGAGAGCTGCTTGGAAGCCTGATGGTGTGTGAAGTTAGTGAGCCAAATGGAGTTGTTCTCCCACAAGAACCACTCGGCTGATCCTTCTTCAATATGCCCTTCACCAACATGCAGTGTTTCCTTGATTGAATCATCTCTCACACCAATATTTGCGTCTAGAGCCTTTGCATTGAGGGCTATCTGAAAACGGCTGTGGCGCTGAAGTTGCCTGTGAATGTGGAGTTGGTGGCATGTGAAACCCGCATGTGGAGCATTCGTTTGTGTGGGATGCTCTACCAGGTTCATTCCTAGATAATGCACTCAAAGGGCACTAAGCATAGAGTGTGAAAACTGAGTTTCCTTGAGAGCTGCTTGGAAGCCTGATGGTGTGTGTACTGAGCCAAATGGAGTTGTTCTCCCACAAGAACCACTCGGCTGATCCTTCTTCAATATGCCCTTCACCAACATGCAGTGTTTCCTTGATTGAATTAGCTCTCACACCAATATTTGCGTCTAGAGCCTTTGCATTGAGGGCTATCTGAAAACGGCTGTGGCGCTGAAGTTGCCTGTGAATGTGGAGTTGGTGGCATGTGAAACCCGCATGTGGAGCATTCGTTTGTGTGGGATGCTGACCAAGCTTCATTTCAGTCCTAGGCACACATAGAGCACTAAGCATAGAGTGTGAAAACTGAGTTTCCTTGAGAGCTGCTTGGAAGCCTGATGGTGTGTGTAGTGAGCCAAATGGAGTTGTTCTCCCATAAGAACCACTCGGCTGATCCTTCTTCAATATGCCCTTCACCAACATGCAGTGTTTCCTTGATTGAATTAGCTCTCACACCAATATTTGCGTCTAGAGCCTTTGCATTGAGGGCTATCTGAAAACGGCTGTGGCGCTGAAGTTGCCTGTGAATGTGGAGTTGGTGGCATGTGAAACCCGCATGTGGAGCATTCGTTTGTGTGGGATGCTCTACCAGGTTCATTCCTAGATAATGCACTCAAAGGGCACTAAGCATAGAGTGTGAAAACTGAGTTTCCTTGAGAGCTGCTTGGAAGCCTGATGGTGTGTGAAGTTAGTGAGCCAAATGGAGTTGTTCTCCCACAAGAACCACTCGGCTGATCCTTCTTCAATATGCCCTTCACCAACATGCAGTGTTTCCTTGATTGAATCATCTCTCACACCAATATTTGCGTCTAGAGCCTTTGCATTGAGGGCTATCTGAAAACGGCTGTGGCGCTGAAGTTGCCTGTGAATGTGGAGTTGGTGGCATGTGAAACCCGCATGTGGAGCATTCGTTTGTGTGGGATGCTCTACCAGGTTCATTTCAGTCCTAGCCATACAAAGGGCACTAAGCATAGAGTGTGAAAACTGAGTTTCCTTGAGAGCTGCTTGGAAGCCTGATGGTGTGTGAAGTTAGTGAGCCAAATGGAGTTGTTCTCCCACAAGAACCACTCAGCTGATCCTTCTTCAATATGCCCTTCACCAACATGCAGTGTTTCCTTGATTGAATCATCTCTCACACCAATATTTGCGTCTAGAGCCTTTGCATTGAGGGCTATCTGAAAACGGCTGTGGCGCTGAAGTTGCCTGTGAATGTGGAGTTGGTGGCATGTGAAACCCGCATGTGGAGCATTCGTTTGTGTGGGATGCTCTACCAGGTTCATTCCTAGATAATGCACTCAAAGGGCACTAAGCATAGAGTGTGAAAACTGAGTTTCCTTGAGAGCTGCTTGGAAGCCTGATGGTGTGTGAAGTTAGTGAGCCAAATGGAGTTGTTCTCCCACAAGAACCACTCGGCTGATCCTTCTTCAATATGCCCTTCACCAACATGCAGTGTTTCCTTGATTGAATCATCTCTCACACCAATATTTGCGTCTAGAGCCTTTGCATTGAGGGCTATCTGAAAACGGCTGTGGCGCTGAAGTTGCCTGTGAATGTGGAGTTGGTGGCATGTGAAACCCGCATGTGGAGCATTCGTTTGTGTGGGATGCTCTACCAGGTTCATTCCTAGATAATGCACTCAAAGGGCACTAAGCATAGAGTGTGAAAACTGAGTTTCCTTGAGAGCTGCTTGGAAGCCTGATGGTGTGTGTACTGAGCCAAATGGAGTTGTTCCCCACAAGAACCACTCGGCTGATCCTTCTTCAATATGCCCTTCACCAACATGCAGTGTTTCCTTGATTGAATTAGCTCTCACACCAATATTTGCGTCTAGAGCCTTTGCATTGAGGGCTATCTGAAAACGGCTGTGGCGCTGAAGTTGCCTGTGAATGTGGAGTTGGTGGCATGTGAAACCCGCATGTGGAGCATTCGTTTGTGTGGGATGCTCTACCAGGTTCATTCCTAGATAATGCACTCAAAGGGCACTAAGCATAGAGTGTGAAAACTGAGTTTCCTTGAGAGCTGCTTGGAAGCCTGATGGTGTGTGAAGTTAGTGAGCCAAATGGAGTTGTTCTCCCACAAGAACCACTCGGCTGATCCTTCTTCAATATGCCCTTCACCAACATGCAGTGTTTCCTTGATTGAATTAGCTCTCACACCAATATTTGCGTCTAGAGCCTTTGCATTGAGGGCTATCTGAAAACGGCTGTGGCGCTGAAGTTGCCTATGAATGTGGAGTTGCTGGCATGTGAAACCCGCATGTGGAACATTCGTTTGTGTGGGATGCTCTACCAGGTTCATTCCTAGATACTGCATTCAAAGGGCACTAAACATAGAGTGTGAAAACTGAGTTTCCTTGAGAGCTGCTTGGAAGCCTGATGGTGTGTGAAGTTAGTGAGCCAAATGGAGTTGTTCTCCCACAAGAACCACTTGGATGATCCTTCTTCAATATGCCCTTCACCAACATGCAGTGTTTCCTTGATTGAATTAGCTCTCACACCAATATTTGCGTCTAGAGCCTTTGCATTGAGGGCTATCTGAAAACGGCTGTGGCGCTGAAGTTGCCTGTGAATGTGGAGTTGGTGGCATGTGAAACCCGCATGTGGAGCATTCGTTTGTGTGGGATGCTCTACCAGGTTCATTCCTAGATAATGCACTCAAAGGGCACTAAGCATAGAATGTGAAAACTGAGTTTCCTTGAGAGCTGCTTGGAAGCCTGATGGTGTGTGAAGTTAGTGAGCCAAATGGAGTTGTTCTCCCACAAGAACCACTCGGCTGATCCTTCTTCAATATGCCCTTCACCAACATGCAGTGTTTCCTTGATTGAATTAGCTCTCACACCAATATTTGCGTCTAGAGCCTTTGCATTGAGGGCTATCTGAAAACGGCTGTGGCGCTGAAGTTGCCTGTGAATGTGGAGTTGGTGGCATGTGAAACCCGCATGTGGAGCATTCGTTTGTGTGGGATGCTCTACCAGGTTCATTCCTAGATAATGCACTCAAAGGGCACTAAGCATAGAGTGTGAAAACTGAGTATAATTGAGAGCTGCTTGGAAGCCTGATGGTGTGTGTAGTGAGCCAAATGGAGTTGTTCTCCCACAAGAACCACTCGGCTGATCCTTCTTCAATATGCCCTTCACCAACATGCAGTGTTTCCTTGATTGAATTAGCTCTCACACCAATATTTGCGTCTAGAGCCTTTGCATTGAGGGCTATCTGAAAACGGCTGTGGCGCTGAAGTTGCCTGTGAATGTGGAGTTGGTGGCATGTGAAACCCGCATGTGGAGCATTCGTTTGTGTGGGATGCTGACCAAGCTTCATTTCAGTCCTAGGCACACATAGAGCACTAAGCATAGAGTGTAAAAACTGAGTTTCCTTGAGAGCTGCTTGGAAGCCTGATGGTGTGTGAAGTTAGTGAGCCAAATGGAGTCGTTCTCCCACAAGAACCACTCGGCTGATTCTTCTTCAACATGCCCTTCACCAACATGCAGTGTTTCCTTGATTGAATTAGCTCTCACACCAATATTTGCGTCTAGAGCCTTTGCATTGAGGGCTATCTGAAAACGGCTGTGGCGCTGAAGTTGCCTGTGAATGTGGAGTTGGTGGCATGTGAAACCCGCATGTGGAGCATTCGTTTGTGTGGGATGCTCTACCAGGTTCATTCCTAGATAATGCACTCAAAGGGCACTAAGCATAGAGTGTGAAAACTGAAGTTCCT
Organism: Ochotona princeps; assembly: GCF_030435755.1. NCBI lineage: Eukaryota > Metazoa > Chordata > Mammalia > Lagomorpha > Ochotonidae > Ochotona > Ochotona princeps. The sequence continues at coordinate 65,858 of NW_026701034.1, forward strand.
TGAGAGCTGCTTGGAAGCCTGATGGTGTGTGAAGTTAGTGAGCCAAATGGATTTGTTCTCCCACAAGAACCACTCGGCTGATCCTTCTTCAATATGCCCTTCACCAACATGCAGTGTTTCCTTGATTGAATTAGCTCTCACACCAATATTTGCGTCTAGAGCCTTTGCATTGAGGGCTATCTGAAAACGGCTGTGGCGCTGAAGTTGCCTGTGAATGTGGAGTTGGTGGCATGTGAAACCCGCATGTGGAGCATTCGTTTGTGTGGGATGCTCTCCAAGCTTCATTTCAGTCCTAGGCACTCCTAGGGCACTAAGCATAGAGTGTGAAAACTGAGTTTCCTTGAGAGCTGCTTGGAAGCCTGATGGTGTGTGTAGTGAGCCAAATGGAGTTGTTCTCCCACAAGAACCACTCGGCTGATCCTTCTTCAATATGCCCTTCACCAACATGCAGTGTTTCCTTGATTGAATTAGCTCTCACACCAATATTTGCGTCTAGAGCCTTTGCATTGAGGGCTATATGAAAACGGCTGTGGCGCTGAAGTTGCCTGTGAATGTGGAGTTGGTGGCATGTGAAACCCGCATGTGGAGCATTCGTTGTGTGGGATGCTCTACCAGGTTCATTCCTAGATAATGCACTCAAAGGGCACTAAGCATAGAGTGTGAAAACTGAGTTTCCCTTGAGAGCTGCTTGGAAGCCTGATGGTGTGTGTAGTGAGCCAAATGGAGTTGTTCTCCCACAAGAACCACTCGGCTGATCCTTCTTCAATATGCCCTTCACCAACATGCAGTGTTTCCTTGATTGAATTAGCTCTCACACCAATATTTGCGTCTAGAGCCTTTGCATTGAGGGCTATCTGAAAACGGCTGTGGCGCTGAAGTTGCCTGTGAATGTGGAGTTGGTGGCATGTGAAACCCGCATGTGGAGCATTCGTTTGTGTGGGATGCTCTACCAGGTTCATTTCAGTCCTAGGCACTCAAAGGGCACTAAGCATAGAGTGTGAAAACTGAGTTTCCTTGAGAGCTGCTTGGAAGCCTGATGGTGTGTGAAGTTAGTGAGCCAAATGGAGTTGTTCTCCCACAAGAACCACTCGGCTGATCCTTCTTCAATATGCCCTTCACCAACATGCAGTGTTTCCTTGATTGAATTAGCTCTCACACCAATATTTGCGTCTAGAGCCTTTGCATTGAGGGCTATCTGAAAACGGCTGTGGCGCTGAAGTTGCCTGTGAATGTGGAGTTGGTGGCATGTGAAACCCGCATGTGGAGCATTCGTTTGTGTGGGATGCTCTACCAGGTTCATTTCAGTCCTAGCCATACAAAGGGCACTAAGCATAGAGTGTGAAACCTGAGTTTCCTTGAGAGCTGCTTGGAAGCCTGATGGTGTGTGAAGTTAGTGAGCAAATGGAGTTGTTCTCCCACAAGAACCACTCGGCTGATCCTTCTTCAATATGCCCTTCACCAACATGCAGTGTTTCCTTGATTGAATCATCTCTCACACCAATATTTGCGTCTAGAGCCTTTGCATTGAGGGCTATCTGAAAACGGCTGTGGCGCTGAAGTTGCCTGTGAATGTGGAGTTGGTGGCATGTGAAACCCGCATGTGGAGCATTCGTTTGTGTGGGATGCTCTACCAGGTTCATTCCTAGATAATGCACTCAAAGGGCACTAAGCATAGAGTGTGAAAACTGAGTTTCCTTGAGAGCTGCTTGGAAGCCTGATGGTGTGTGTAGTGAGCCAAATGGAGTTGTTCTCCCACAAGAACCACTCGGCTGATCCTTCTTCAATATGCCCTTCACCAACATGCAGTGTTTCCTTGATTGAATTAGCTCTCACACCAATATTTGCGTCTAGAGCCTTTGCATTGAGGGTTATCTGAAAACGGCTGTGGCGCTGAAGTTGCCTGTGAATGTGGAGTTGGTGGCATGTGAAACCCGCATGTGGAGCATTCGTTTGTGTGGGATGCTGACCAAGCTTCATTTCAGTCCTAGGCACACATAGAGCACTAAGCATAGAGTGTGAAAACTGAGTTTCCTTGAGAGCTGCTTGGAAGCCTGATGGTGTGTGAAGTTAGTGAGCCAAATGGAGTTGTTCTCCCACAAGAACCACTCGGCTGATCCTTCTTCAATATGCCCTTCACCAACATGCAGTGTTTCCTTGATTGAATTAGCTCTCACACCAATATTTGCGTCTAGAGCCTTTGCATTGAGGGCTATCTGAAAACGGCTGTGGCGCTGAAGTTGCCTGTGAATGTGGAGTTGGTGGCATGTGAAACCCGCATGTGGAGCATTCGTTTGTGTGGGATGCTCTACCAGGTTCATTCCTAGATAATGCACTCAAAGGGCACTAAGCATAGAGTGTGAAAACTGAGTTTCCTTGAGAGCTGCTTGGAAGCCTGATGGTGTGTGTAGTGAGCCAAATGGAGTTGTTCTCCCATAAGAACCACTCGGCTGATCCTTCTTCAATATGCCCTTCACCAACATGCAGTGTTTCCTTGATTGAATTAGCTCTCACACCAATATTTGCGTCTAGAGCCTTTGCATTGAGGGCTATCTGAAAACGGCTGTGGCGCTGAAGTTGCCTGTGAATGTGGAGTTGGTGGCATGTGAAACCCGCATGTGGAGCATTCGTTTGTGTGGGATGCTCTACCAGGTTCATTCCTAGATAATGCACTCAAAGGGCACTAAGCATAGAGTGTGAAAACTGAGTTTCCTTGAGAGCTGCTTGGAAGCCTGATGGTGTGTGAAGTTAGTGAGCCAAATGGAGTTGTTCTCCCACAAGAACCACTCGGCTGATCCTTCTTCAATATGCCCTTCACCAACATGCAGTGTTTCCTTGATTGAATCATCTCTCACACCAATATTTGCGTCTAGAGCCTTTGCATTGAGGGCTATCTGAAAACGGCTGTGGCGCTGAAGTTGCCTGTGAATGTGGAGTTGGTGGCATGTGAAACCCGCATGTGGAGCATTCGTTTGTGTGGGATGCTCTACCAGGTTCATTTCAGTCCTAGCCATACAAAGGGCACTAAGCATAGAGTGTGAAAACTGAGTTTCCTTGAGAGCTGCTTGGAAGCCTGATGGTGTGTGAAGTTAGTGAGCCAAATGGAGTTGTTCTCCCACAAGAACCACTCAGCTGATCCTTCTTCAATATGCCCTTCACCAACATGCAGTGTTTCCTTGATTGAATCATCTCTCACACCAATATTTGCGTCTAGAGCCTTTGCATTGAGGGCTATCTGAAAACGGCTGTGGCGCTGAAGTTGCCTGTGAATGTGGAGTTGGTGGCATGTGAAACCCGCATGTGGAGCATTCGTTTGTGTGGGATGCTCTACCAGGTTCATTCCTAGATAATGCACTCAAAGGGCACTAAGCATAGAGTGTGAAAACTGAGTTTCCTTGAGAGCTGCTTGGAAGCCTGATGGTGTGTGAAGTTAGTGAGCCAAATGGAGTTGTTCTCCCACAAGAACCACTCGGCTGATCGTTCTTCAATATGCCCTTCACCAACATGCAGTGTTTCCTTGATTGAATCATCTCTCACACCAATATTTGCGTCTAGAGCCTTTGCATTGAGGGCTATCTGAAAACGGCTGTGGCGCTGAAGTTGCCTGTGAATGTGGAGTTGGTGGCATGTGAAACCCGCATGTGGAGCATTCGTTTGTGTGGGATGCTCTACCAGGTTCATTCCTAGATAATGCACTCAAAGGGCACTAAGCATAGAGTGTGAAAACTGAGTTTCCTTGAGAGCTGCTTGGAAGCCTGATGGTGTGTGTACTGAGCCAAATGGAGTTGTTCTCCCACAAGAACCACTCGGCTGATCCTTCTTCAATATGCCCTTCACCAACATGCAGTGTTTCCTTGATTGAATTAGCTCTCACACCAATATTTGCGTCTAGAGCCTTTGCATTGAGGGCTATCTGAAAACGGCTGTGGCGCTGAAGTTGCCTATGAATGTGGAGTTGCTGGCATGTGAAACCCGCATGTGGAACATTCGTTTGTGTGGGATGCTCTACCAGGTTCATTCCTAGATACTGCATTCAAAGGGCACTAAACATAGAGTGTGAAAACTGAGTTTCCTTGAGAGCTGCTTGGAAGCCTGATGGTGTGTGAAGTTAGTGAGCCAAATGGAGTTGTTCTCCCACAAGAACCACTTGGCTGATCCTTCTTCAATATGCCCTTCACCAACATGCAGTGTTTCCTTGATTGAATTAGCTCTCACACCAATATTTGCGTCTAGAGCCTTTGCATTGAGGGCTATCTGAAAACGGCTGTGGCGCTGAAGTTGCCTGTGAATGTGGAGTTGGTGGCATGTGAAACCCGCATGTGGAGCATTCGTTTGTGTGGGATGCTCTACCAGGTTCATTTCAGTCCTAGCCATACAAAGGGCATTAAGCATAGAGTGTGAAAACTGAGTTTCCTTGAGAGCTGCTTGGAAGCCTGATGGTGTGTGAAGTTAGTGAGCCAAATGGAGTTGTTCTCCCACAAGAACCACTCAGCTGATCCTTCTTCAATATGCCCTTCACCAACATGCAGTGTTTCCTTGATTGAATCATCTCTCACACCAATATTTGCGTCTAGAGCCTTTGCATTGAGGGCTATCTGAAAACGGCTGTGGCGCTGAAGTTGCCTGTGAATGTGGAGTTGGTGGCATGTGAAACCCGCATGTGGAGCATTCGTTTGTGTGGGATGCTCTACCAGGTTCATTCCTAGATAATGCACTCAAAGGGCACTAAGCATAGAGTGTGAAAACTGAGTATAATTGAGAGCTGCTTGGAAGCCTGATGGTGTGTGTAGTGAGCCAAATGGAGTTGTTCTCCCACAAGAACCACTCGGCTGATCCTTCTTCAATATGCCCTTCACCAACATGCAGTGTTTCCTTGATTGAATTAGCTCTCACACCAATATTTGCGTCTAGAGCCTTTGCATTGAGGGCTATCTGAAAACGGCTGTGGCGCTGAAGTTGCCTGTGAATGTGGAGTTGGTGGCATGTGAAACCCGCATGTGGAGCATTCGTTTGTGTGGGATGCTGACCAAGCTTCATTTCAGTCCTAGGCACACATAGAGCACTAAGCATAGAGTGTAAAAACTGAGTTTCCTTGAGAGCTGCTTGGAAGCCTGAGGGTGTGTGAAGTTAGTGAGCCAAATGGAGTCGTTCTCCCACAAGAACCACTCGGCTGATTCTTCTTCAACATGCCCTTCACCAACATGCAGTGTTTCCTTGATTGAATCATCTCTCACACCAATATTTGCGTCTAGAGCCTTTGCATTGAGGGCTATCTGAAAACGGCTGTGGCGCTGAAGTTGCCTGTGAATGTGGAGTTGGTGGCATGTGAAACCCGCATGTGGAGCATTCGTTTGTGTGGGATGCTCTACCAGGTTCATTCCTAGATAATGCACTCAAAGGGCACTAAGCATAGAGTGTGAAAACTGAAGTTCCTTGAGAGCTGCTTGGAAGCCTGATGGTGTGTGAAGTTAGTGAGCCAAATGGATTTGTTCTCCCACAAGAACCACTCGGCTGATCCTTCTTCAATATGCCCTTCACCAACATGCAGTGTTTCCTTGATTGAATTAGCTCTCACACCAATATTTGCGTCTAGAGCCTTTGCATTGAGGGCTATCTGAAAACGGCTGTGGCGCTGAAGTTGCCTGTGAATGTGGAGTTGGTGGCATGTGAAACCCGCATGTGGAGCATTCGTTTGTGTGGGATGCTCTCCAAGCTTCATTTCAGTCCTAGGCACTCCTAGGGCACTAAGCATAGAGTGTGAAAACTGAGTTTCCTTGAGAGCTGCTTGGAAGCCTGATGGTGTGTGTACTGAACCAAATGGAGTTGTTCTCCCACAAGAACCACTCGGCTGATCCTTCTTCAATATGCCCTTCACCAACATGCAGTGTTTCCTTGATTGAATTAGCTCTCACACCAATATTTGCGTCTAGAGCCTTTGCATTGAGGGCTATCTGAAAACGGCTGTGGCGCTGAATTTGCCTGTGAATGTGGAGTTGGTGGCATGTGAAACCCGCATGTGGAGCATTCGTTTGTGTGGGATGCTCTACCAGGTTCATTCCTAGATAATGCACTCAAAGGGCACTAAGCATAGAGTGTGAAAACTGAGTTTCCTTGAGAGCTGCTTGGAAGCCTGATGGTGTGTGAAGTTAGTGAGCCAAATGGAGTTGTTCTCCCACAAGAACCACTTGGCTGATCCTTCTTCAATATGCCCTTCACCAACATGCAGTGTTTCCTTGATTGAATTAGCTCTCACACCAATATTTGCGTCTAGAGCCTTTGCATTGAGGGCTATCTGAAAACGGCTGTGGCGCTGAAGTTGCCTGTGAATGTGGAGTTGCTGGGATGTGAAACCCGCATGTGAAACATTCGTTTGTGTAGGATGCTCTACCAGGTTCATTCCTAGATAATGCATTCAAAGGGCACTAAACATAGAGTGTGAAAACTGAGTTTCCTTGAGAGCTGCTTGGAAGCCTGATGGTGTGTGAAGTTAGTGAGCCACATGGAGTTGTTCTCCCACAAGAACCACTTGGCTGATCCTTCTTCAATATGCCCTTCACCAACATGCAGTGTTTCCTTGATTGAATTAGCTCTCACACCAATATTTGTGTCTAGAGCCTTTGCATTGAGGGCTATCTGAAAACGGCTGTGGCGCTGAAGTTGCCTGTGAATGTGGAGTTGGTGGCATGTGAAACCCGCATGTGGAGCATTCGTTTGTGTGGGATGCTCTACCAGGTTCATTCCTAGATAATGCACTCAAAGGGCACTAAGCATAGAGTGTGAAAACTGAGTTTCCTTGAGAGCTGCTTGGAAGCCTGATGGTGTGTGACGTTAGTGAGCCAAATGGAGTTGTTCTCCCACAAGAACCACTCGACTGATCCTTCTTCAACATGCCCTTCACCAACATGCAGTGTTTCCTTGATTGAATTAGCTCTCACACCAATATTTGCGTCTAGAGCCTTTGCATTGAGGGCTATCTGAAAACGGCTGTGGCGCTGAAGTTGCCTGTGAATGTGGAGTTGGTGGCATGTGAAACCCGCATGTGGAGCATTCGTTTGTGTGGGATGCTCTACCAGGTTCATTCCTAGATAATGCACTCAAAGGGCACTAAGCATAGAGTGTGAAAACTGAGTTTCCTTGAGAGCTGCTTGGAAGCCTGATGGTGTGTGAAGTTAGTGAGCCAAATGGAGTTGTTCTCCCACAAGAACCACTCGGCTGATCCTTCTTCAATATGCCCTTCACCAACATGCAGTGTTTCCTTGATTGAATTAGCTCTCACACCAATATTTGCGTCTAGAGCCTTTGCATTGAGGGCTATCTGAAAACGGCTGTGGCGCTGAAGTTGCCTGTGAATGTGGAGTGGGTGGCATGTGAAACCCGCATGTGGAGCATTCGTTTGTGTGGGATGCTCTACCAGGTTCATTCCTAGATAATGCACTCAAAGGGCACTAAGCATAGAGTGTGAAAACTGAGTTTCCTTGAGAGCTGCTTGGAAGCCTGATGGTGTGTGTAGTGAGCCAAATGGAGTTGTTCTCCCACAAGAACCACTCGGCTGATCCTTCTTCAATATGCCCTTCACCAACATGCAGTGTTTCCTTGATTGAATTAGCTCTCACACCAATATTTGCGTCTAGAGCCTTTGCATTGAGGGCTATCTGAAAACGGCTGTGGCGCTGAAGTTGCCTGTGAATGTGGAGTTGGTGGCATGTGAAACCCGCATGTGGAGCATTCGTTTGTGTGGGATGCTCTACCAGGCTCATTCCTAGATAATGCACTCAAAGGTCACTAAGCATAGACTGTGAAAACTGAGTTTCCTTGAGAGCTGCTTGGAAGCCTGATGGTGTGTGAAGTTAGTGAGCCAAATGGAGTTGTTCTCCCACAAGAACCACTCGGCTGATTCTTCTTCAATATGCCCTTCACCAACATGCAGTGTTTCCTTGATTGAATTAGCTCTCACACCAATATTTGCGTCTAGAGCCTTTGCATTGAGGGCTATCTGAAAACGGCTGTGGCGCTGAAGTTGCCTGTGAATGTGGAGTTGGTGGCATGTGAATCCCGCATGTGGAGCATTCTTTTGTGTGGGATGCTCTACCAGGTTCATTCCTAGATAATGCACTCAAAGGGCACTAAGCATAGAGTGTGAAAACTGAGTTTCCTTGAGAGCTGCTTGGAAGCCTGATGGTGTGTGAAGTTAGTGAGCCAAATGGAGTTGTTCTCCCACAAGAACCACTCGGCTGATCCTTCTTCAATATGCCCTTCACCAACATGCAGTGTTTCCCTGATTGAATTAGCTCTCACACCAATATTTGCGTCTAGAGCCTTTGCATTGAGGGCTATCTGAAAATGGCTGTGGCGCTGAAGTTGCCTGTGAATGTGGAGTTGGTGGCATGTGAAACCCGCATGTGGAGCATTCGTTTGTGTGGGATGCTGACCAAGCTTCATTTCAGTCCTAGGCACACATAGAGCACTAAGCATAGAGTGTGAAAACTGAGTTTCCTTGAGAGCTGCTTGGAAGCCTGATGGTGTGTGTAGTGAGCCAAATGGAGTTGTTCTCCCACAAGTACCACTCGGCTGATCCTTCTTCAATATGCCCTTCACCAACATGCAGTGTTTCCTTGATTGAATTAGCTCTCACACCAATATTTGCGTCTAGAGCCTTTGCATTGAGGGCTATCTGAAAACGGCTGTGGCGCTGAAGTTGCCTGTGAATGTGGAGTTGGTGGCATGTGAAACCCGCATGTGGAGCATTCATTTGTGTGGGATGCTCTACCAAGTTCATTCCTAGATAATGCACTCAAAGGGCACTAAGCATAGAGTGTGAAAACTGAGTTTCCTTGAGAGCTGCTTGGAAGCCTGATGGTGTGTGAAGTTAGTGAGCCAAATGGAGTTGTTCTCCCACAAGAACCACTCGGCTGATCCTTCTTCAATATGCCCTTCACCAACATGCAGTGTTTCCTTGATTGAATTAGCTCTCACACCAATATTTGCGTCTAGAGCCTTTGCATTGAGGGCTATCTGAAAACGGCTGTGGCGCTGAAGTTGCCTGTGAATGTGGAGTTGGTGGCATGTGAAACCCGCATGTGGAGCATTCGTTTGTGTGGGATGCTCTACCAGGTTCATTCCTAGATAATGCACTCAAAGGGCACTAAGCATAGAGTGTGAAAACTGAGTTTCCTTGAGAGCTGCTTGGAAGCCTGATGGTGTGTGTAGTGAGCCAAATGGAGTTGTTCTCCCACAAGAACCACTCGGCTGATCCATCTTCAATATGCCCTTCACCAACATGCAGTGTTTCCTTGATTGAATTAGCTCTCACACCAATATTTGCGTCTAGAGCCTTTGCATTGAGGGCTATCTGAAAACGGCTGTGGCGCTGAAGTTGCCTGTGAATGTGGAGTTGCTGGCATGTGAAACCCGCATGTGGAACATTCGTTTGTGTGGGATGCTCTACCAGGTTCATTCCTAGATAATGCACTCAAAGGGCACTAAACATAGAGTGTGAAAACTGAGTTTCCTTGAGAGCTGCTTGGAAGCCTGATGGTGTGTGAAGTTAGTGAGCCAAATGGCGTTGTTCTCCCACAAGTACCACTCGGCTGATCCTTCTTCAATATGCCCTTCACCAACATGCAGTGTTTCCTTGATTGAATTAGCTCTCACACCAATATTTGCGTCTAGAGCCTTTGCATTGAGGGCTATCTGAAAACGGCTGTGGCGCTGAAGTTGCCTGTGAATGTGGAGTTGGTGGCATGTGAATCCCGCATGTGGAGCATTCGTTTGTGTGGGATGCTCTACCAGGTTCATTCCTAGATAATGCACTCAAAGGGCACTAAGCATAGAGTGTGAAAACTGAGTTTCCTTGAGAGCTGCTTGGAAGCCTGATGGTGTGTGAAGTTAGTGAGCCAAATGGAGTTGTTCTCCCACAAGAACCACTCGGCTGATCCTTCTTCAATATGCCCTTCACCAACATGCAGTGTTTCCTTGATTGAATTAGCTCTCACACCAATATTTGCGTCTAGAGCCTTTGCATTGAGGGCTATCTGAAAACGGCTGTGGCGCTGAAGTTGTCTGTGAATGTGGAGTTGGTGGCATGTGAAACCCGCATGTGGAGCATTCGTTTGTGTGGGATGCTCTACCAGGTTCATTTCAGTCCTAGGCATACAAAGGGCACTAAGCATAGAGTGTGAAAACTGAGTTTCCTTGAGAGCTGCTTGGAAGCCTGATGGTGTGTGAAGTTAGTGAGCCAAATGGAGTTGTTCTCCCACAAGAACCACTCGGCTGATCCTTCTTCAATATGCCCTTCACCAACATGCAGTGTTTCCTTGATTGAATTAGCTCTCACACCAATATTTGCGTCTAGAGCCTTTGCATTGAGGGCTATCTGAAAACGGCTGTGGCGCTGAAGTTGCCTGTGAATGTGGAGTTGGTGGCATGTGAAACCCGCATGTGGAGCATTCGTTTGTGTGGGATGCTGACCAAGCTTCATTTCATTCCTAGGCACACATAGAGCACTAAGCATAGAGTGTGAAAACTGAGTTTCCTGGAGAGCTGCTTGGAAGCCTGATGGTGTGTGAAGTTAGTGAGCCAAATGGAGTTGTTCTCCCACAAGAACCACTCGGCTGATCCTTCTTCAATATGCCCTTCACCAACATGCAGTGTTTCCTTGATTGAATTAGCTCTCACACCAATATTTGCGTCTAGAGCCTTTGCATTGAGGGCTATCTGAAAACGGCTGTGGCGCTGAAGTTGCCTGTGAATGTGGAGTTGGTGGCATGTGAAACCCGCATGTGGAGCATTCGTTTGTGTGGGATGCTCTACCAGGTTCATTCCTAGATAATGCATTCAAAGAGCACTAAACATAGAGTGTGAAAACTGAGTTTCCTTGAGAGCTGCTTGGAAGCCTGATGGTGTGTGAAGTTAGTGAGCCAAATGGAGGTGTTCTCCCACAAGAACCACTCGGCTGATCCTTCTTCAATATGCCCTTCACCAACATGCAGTGTTTCCTTGATTGAATTAGCTCTCACACCAATATTTGCGTCTAGAGCCTTGGCATTGAGGGCTATCTGAAAACGGCTGTGGCGCTGAAGTTGCCTGTGAATGTGGAGTTGCTGGCATGTGAAATCCGCAAGTGGAACATTCGTTTGTGTGGGATGCTCTACCAGGTTCATTCCTAGATACTGCATTCAAAGGGCACTAAACATAGAGTGTGAAAACTGAGTTTCCTTGAGAGCTGCTTGGAAACCTGATGGTGTGTGAAGTTAGTGAGCCAAATGGAGTTGTTCTCCCACAAGAACCACTCGGCTGATCCTTCTTCAATATGCCCTTCACCAACATGCAGTGTTTCCTTGATTGAATTAGCTCTCACACCAATATTTGCGTCTAGAGCCTTTGCATTGAGGGCTATCTGAAAACGACTGTGGCGCTGAAGTTGCCTGTGAATGTGGAGTTGGTGGCATGTGAAACCCGCATGTGGAGCATTCGTTTGTGTGGGATGCTCTACCAGGTTCATTCCTAGATAATGCACTCAAAGGGCACTAAGCATAGAGTGTGAAAACTGAGTTTCCTTGAGAGCTGCTTGGAAGCCTGATAGTGTGTGAAGTTAGTGAGCCAAATGGAGTTGTTCTCCCACAAGAACCACTCGGCTGATCCTTCTTCAATATGCCCTTCACCAACATGCAGTGTTTCCTTGATTGAATTAGCTCTCACACCAATATTTGCGTCTAGAGCCTTTGCATTGAGGGCTATCTGAAAACGGCTGTGGCGCTGAAGTTGCCTGTGAATGTGGAGTTGGTGGCATGTGAAACCCGCATGTGGAGCATTCGTTTGTGTGGGATGCTGACCAAGCTTCATTTCAGTCCTAAGCACACATAGAGCACTAAGCATAGAGTGTGAAAACTGAGTTTCCTGGAGAGCTGCTTGGAAGCCTGATGGTGTGTGAAGTTAGTGAGCCAAATGGAGTTGTTCTCCCACAAGAACCACTCGGCTGATCCTTCTTCAATATGCCCTTCACCAACATGCAGTGTTTCCTTGATTGAATTAGCTCTCACACCAATATTTGCGTCTAGAGCCTTTGCATTGAGGGCTATCTGAAAACGGCTGTGGCGCTGAAGTTGCCTGTGAATGTGGAGTTGGTGGCATGTGAAACTCGCATGTGGAGCATTCGTTTGTGTGGGATGCTCTACCAGGTTCATTCCTAGATAATGCACTCAAAGGGCACAAAACATAGAGTGTGAATACTGAGTTTCCTTGAGAGCTGCTTGGAAGCCTGATGGTGTGTGAAGTTAGTGAGCCAAATGGAGTTGTTCTCCCACAAGAACCACTCGGCTGATCCTTCTTCAATATGCCCTTCACCAACATGCAGTGTTTCCTTGATTGAATTAGCTCTCACACCAATATTTGCGTCTAGAGCCTTTGCATTGAGGGCTATCTGAAAACGGCTGTGGCGCTGAAGTTGCCTGTGAATGTGGAGTTGCTGGCATGTGAAATCCGCAAGTGGAACATTCGTTTGTGTGGGATGCTCTACCAGGTTCATTCCTAGATACTGCATTCAAAGGGCACTAAGCATAGAGTGTGAAAACTGAGTTTCCTTGAGAGCTGCTTGGAAACCTGATGGTGTGTGAAGTTAGTGAGCCAAATGGAGTTGTTCTCCCACAAGAACCACTCGGCTGATCCTTCTTCAATATGCCCTTCACCAACATGCAGTGTTTCCTTGATTGAATTAGCTCTCACACCAATATTTGCGTCTAGAGCCTTTGCATTGAGGGCTATCTGAAAACGGCTGTGGCGCTGAAGTTGCCTGCGAATGTGGAGTTGGTGGCATGTGAAACCCTCATGTGGAGCATTCGTTTGTGTGGGATGCTGACCAAGCTTCATTTCAGTCCTGAGCACACATAGAGCACTAAGCATAGAGTGTGAAAACTGAGTTTCCTGGAGAGCTGCTTGGAAGCCTGATGGTGTGTGAAGTTAGTGAGCCAAATGGAGTTGTTCTCCCACAAGAACCACTCGGCTGATCCTTCTTCAATATGCCCTTCACCAACATGCAGTGTTTCCTTGATTGAATTAGCTCTCACACCAATATTTGCGTCTAGAGCCTTTGCATTGAGGGCTATCTGAAAACGGCTGTGGCGCTGAAGTTGCCTGTGAATGTGGAGTTGGTGGCATGTGAAACTCGCATGTGGAACATTCGTTTGTGTGGGATGCTCTACCAGGTTCATTCCTAGATAATGCATTCAAAGAGCACTAAACATAGAGTGTGAAAACTGAGTTTCCTTGAGAGCTGCTTGGAAGCCTGATGGTGTGTGAAGTTAGTGAGCCAAATGGAGTTGTTCTCCCACAAGAACCACTCGGCTGATCCTTCTTCAATATGCCCTTCACCAACATGCAGTGTTTCCTTGATTGAATTAGCTCTCACACCAATATTTGCGTCTAGAGCCTTTGCATTGAGGGCTATCTGAAAACGGCTGTGGCGCTGAAGTTGCCTGTGAATGTGGAGTTGGTGGCATGTGAAACCCGCATGTGGAGCATTCGTTTGTGTGGGATGCTCTACCAGGTTCATTCCTAGATAATGCACTCAAAGGGCACTAAACATAGAGTGTGAAAACTGAGTTTCCTTGAGAGCTGCTTGGAAGCCTGATGGTGTGTGAAGTTAGTGAGCCAAATGGAGTTGTTCTCCCACAAGAACCACTCGGCTGATCCTTCTTCAATATGCCCTTCACCAACATGCAGTGTTTCCTTGATTGAATTAGCTCTCACACCAATATTTGCGTCTAGAGCCTTTGCATTGAGGGCTATCTGAAAACGGCTGTGGCGCTGAAGTTGCCTGTGAATGTGGAGTTGGTGGCATGTGAAACCCGCATGTGGAGCATTCGTTTGTGTGGGATGCTGACCAAGCTTCATTTCAGTCCTAAGCACACATAGAGCACTAAGCATAGAGTGTGAAAACTGAGTTTCCTGGAGAGCTGCTTGGAAGCCTGATGGTGTGTGAAGTTAGTGAGCCAAATGGAGTTGTTCTCCCACAAGAACCACTCGGCTGATCCTTCTTCAATATGCCCTTCAACATGCAGTGTTTCCTTGATTGAATTAGCTCTCACACCAATATTTGCGTCTAGAGCCTTTGCATTGAGGGCTATCTGAAAACGGCTGTGGCGCTGAAGTTGCCTGTGAATGTGGAGTTGGTGGCATGTGAAACTCGCATGTGGAACATTCGTTTGTGTGGGATGCTCTACCAGGTTCATTCCTAGATAATGCACTCAAAGGGCACTAAACATAGAGTGTGAATACTGAGTTTCCTTGAGAGCTGCTTGGAAGCCTGATGGTGTGTGAAGTTAGTGAGCCAAATGGAGTTGTTCTCCCACAAGAACCACTCGGCTGATCCTTCTTCAATATGCCCTTCACCAACATGCAGTGTTTCCTTGATTGAATTAGCTCTCACACCAATATTTGCGTCTAGAGCCTTTGCATTGAGGGCTATCTGAAAACGGCTGTGGCGCTGAAGTTGCCTGTGAATGTGGAGTTGGTGGCATGTGAAACCCGCATGTGGAGCATTCGTTTGTGTGGGATGCTGACCAAGCTTCATTTCATTCCTAGGCACACATAGAGCACTAAGCATAGAGTGTGAAAACTGAGTTTCCTGGAGAGCTGCTTGGAAGTCTGATGGTGTGTGAAGTTAGTGAGCCAAATGGAGTTGTTCTCCCACAAGAACCACTCGGCTGATCCTTCTTCAATATGCCCTTCACCAACATGCAGTGTTTCCTTGATTGAATTAGCTCTCACACCAATATTTGCGTCTAGAGCCTTTGCATTGAGGGCTATCTGAAAACGGCTGTGGCGCTGAAGTTGCCTGTGAATGTGGAGTTGGTGGCATGTGAAACCCGCATGTGGAGCATTCGTTTGTGTGGGATGCTCTACCAGGTTCATTCCTAGATAATGCATTCAAAGAGCACTAAACATAGAGTGTGAAAACTGAGTTTCCTTGAGAGCTGCTTGGAAGCCTGATGGTGTGTGAAGTTAGTGAGCCAAATGGAGTTGTTCTCCCACAAGAACCACTCGGCTGATCCTTCTTCAATATGCCCTTCACCAACATGCAGTGTTTCCTTGATTGAATTAGCTCTCACACCAATATTTGCGTCTAGAGCCTTTGCATTGAGGGCTATCTGAAAACGGCTGTGGCGCTGAAGTTGCCTGTGAATGTGGAGTTGGTGGCATGTGAAACCCGCATGTGGAGCATTCGTTTGTGTGGGTTGCTGACCAAGCTTCATTTCAGTCCTAGGCACACATAGAGCACTAAGCATAGAGTGTGAAAACTGAGTTTCCTTGAGAGCTGCTTGGAAGCCTGATGGTGTGTGTAGTGAGCCAAATGGAGTTGTTCTCCCACAAGTACCACTCAGCTGATCCTTCTTCAATATGCCCTTCACCAACATGCAGTGTTTCCTTGATTGAATTAGCTCTCACACCAATATTTGCGTCTAGAGCCTTTGCATTGAGGGCTATCTGAAAACGGCTGTGGCGCTGAAGTTGCCTGTGAATGTGGAGTTGGTGGCATGTGAAACCCGCATGTGGAGCATTCGTTTGTGTGGGATGCTCTACCAGGTTCATTCCTAGATAATGCACTCAAAGGGCACTAAGCATAGAGTGTGAAAACTGAGTTTCCTTGAGAGCTGCTTGGAAGCCTGATGGTGTGTGAAGTTAGTGAGCCAAATGGAGTTGTTCTCCCACAAGAACCACTCGGCTGATCCTTCTTCAATATGCCCTTCACCAACATGCAGTGTTTCCCTGATTGAATTAGCTCTCACACCAATATTTGCGTCTAGAGCCTTTGCATTGAGGGCTATCTGAAAATGGCTGTGGCGCTGAAGTTGCCTGTGAATGTGGAGTTGGTGGCATGTGAAACCCGCATGTGGAGCATTCGTTTGTGTGGGATGCTGACCAAGCTTCATTTCAGTCCTAGGCACACATAGAGCACTAAGCATAGAGTGTGAAAACTGAGTTTCCTTGAGAGCTGCTTGGAAGCCTGATGGTGTGTGAAGTTAGTGAGCCAAATGGAGTTGTTCTCCCACAAGTACCACTCGGCTGATCCTTCTTCAATATGCCCTTCACCAACATGCAGTGTTTCCTTGATTGAATTAGCTCTCACACCAATATTTGCGTCTAGAGCCTTTGCATTGAGGGCTATCTGAAAATGGCTGTGGCGCTGAAGTTGCCTGTGAATGTGGAGTTGGTGGCATGTGAAACCCGCATGTGGAGCATTCGTTTGTGTGGGATGCTCTACCAGGTTCATTCCTAGATAATGCACTCAAAGGGCACTAAGCATAGAGTGTGAAAACTGAGTTTCCTTGAGAGCTGCTTGGAAGCCTGATGGTGTGTGAAGTTAGTGAGCCAAATGGAGTTGTTCTCCCACAAGAACCACTCGGCTGATCCTTCTTCAATATGCCCTTCACCAACATGCAGTGTTTCCTTGATTGAATTAGCTCTCACACCAATATTTGCGTCTAGAGCCTTTGCATTGAGGGCTATCTGAAAACGGCTGTGGCGCTGAAGTTGCCTGTGAATGTGGAGTTGGTGGCATGTGAAACCCGCATGTGGAGCATTCGTTTGTGTGGGATGCTCTACCAGGTTCATTCCTAGATAATGCACTCAAAGGGCACTAAGCATAGAGTGTGAAAACTGAGTTTCCTTGAGAGCTGCTTGGAAGCCTGATGGTGTGTGTAGTGAGCCAAATGGAGTTGTTCTCCCACAAGAACCACTCGGCTGATCCTTCTTCAATATGCCCTTCACCAACATGCAGTGTTTCCTTGATTGAATTAGCTCTCACACCAATATTTGCGTCTAGAGCCTTTGCATTGAGGGCTATCTGAAAACGTCTGTGGCGCTGAAGTTGCCTGTGAATGTGGAGTTGGTGGCATGTGAATCCCGCATGTGGAGCATTCGTTTGTGTGGGATGCTCTACCAGGTTCATTCCTAGATAATGCACTCAAAGGGCACTAAGCATAGAGTGTGAAAACTGAGTTTCCTTGAGAGCTGCTTGGAAGCCTGATGGTGTGTGAAGTTAGTGAGCCAAATGGAGTTGTTCTCCCACAAGAACCACTCGGCTGATCCTTCTTCAATATGCCCTTCACCAACATGCAGTGTTTCCTTGATTGAATTAGCTCTCACACCAATATTTGCGTCTAGAGCCTTTGCATTGAGGGCTATCTGAAAACGGCTGTGGCGCTGAAGTTGCCTGTGAATGTGGAGTTGGTGGCATGTGAAACCCGCATGTGGAGCATTCGTTTGTGTGGGATGCTCTACCAGGTTCATTTCAGTCCTAGGCATACAAAGGGCACTAAGCATAGAGTGTGAAAACTGAGTTTCCTTGAGAGCTGCTTGGAAGCCTGATGGTGTGTGAAGTTAGTGAGCCAAATGGAGTTGTTCTCCCACAAGAACCACTCGGCTGATCCTTCTTCAATATGCCCTTCACCAACATGCAGTGTTTCCTTGATTGAATTAGCTCTCACACCAATATTTGCGTCTAGAGCCTTTGCATTGAGGGCTATCTGAAAACGGCTGTGGCGCTGAAGTTGCCTGTGAATGTGGAGTTGGTGGCATGTGAAACCCGCATGTGGAGCATTCGTTTGTGTGGGATGCTGACCAAGCTTCATTTCATTCCTAGGCACACATAGAGCACTAAGCATAGAGTGTGAAAACTGAGTTTCCTGGAGAGCTGCTTGGAAGCCTGATGGTGTGTGAAGTTAGTGAGCCAAATGGAGTTGTTCTCCCACAAGAACCACTCGGCTGATCCTTCTTCAATATGCCCTTCACCAACATGCAGTGTTTCCTTGATTGAATTAGCTCTCACACCAATATTTGCGTCTAGAGCCTTTGCATTGAGGGCTATCTGAAAACGGCTGTGGCGCTGAAGTTGCCTGTGAATGTGGAGTTGGTGGCATGTGAAACCCGCATGTGGAACATTCGTTTGTGTGGGATGCTCTACCAGGTTCATTCCTAGATAATGCATTCAAAGAGCACTAAACATAGAGTGTGAAAACTGAGTTTCCTTGAGAGCTGCTTGGAAGCCTGATGGTGTGTGAAGTTAGTGAGCCAAATGGAGTTGTTCTCCCACAAGAACCACTCGGCTGATCCTTCTTCAATATGCCCTTCACCAACATGCAGTGTTTCCTTGATTGAATTAGCTCTCACACCAATATTTGCGTCTAGAGCCTTTGCATTGAGGGCTATCTGAAAACGGCTGTGGCGCTGAAGTTGCCTGTGAATGTGGAGTTGCTGGCATGTGAAATCCGCATGTGGAACATTCGTTTGTGTGGGATGCTCTACCAGGTTCATTCTTAGATACTGCATTCAAAGGGCACTAAACATAGAGTGTGAAAACTGAGTTTCCTTGAGAGCTGCTTGGAAACCTGATGGTGTGTGAAGTTAGTGAGCCAAATGGAGTTGTTCTCCCACAAGAACCACTCGGCTGATCCTTCTTCAATATGCCCTTCACCAACATGCAGTGTTTCCTTGATTGAATTAGCTCTCACACCAATATTTGCCTCTAGAGCCTTTGCATTGAGGGCTATCTGAAAACGACTGTGGCGCTGAAGTTGCCTGTGAATGTGGAGTTGGTGGCATGTGAAACCCGCATGTGGAGCATTCGTTTGTGTGGGATGCTCTACCAGGTTCATTCCTAGATAATGCACTCAAAGGGCACTAAGCATAGAGTGTGAAAACTGAGTTTCCTTGAGAGCTGCTTGGAAGCCTGATGGTGTGTGAAGTTAGTGAGCCAAATGGAGTTGTTCTCCCACAAGAACCACTCGGCTGATCCTTCTTCAATATGCCCTTCACCAACATGCAGTGTTTCCTTGATTGAATTAGCTCTCACACCAATATTTGCGTCTAGAGCCTTTGCATTGAGGGCTATCTGAAAACGGCTGTGGCGCTGAAGTTGCCTGTGAATGTGGAGTTGGTGGCATGTGAAACCCGCATGTGGAGCATTCGTTTGTGTGGGATGCTGACCAAGCTTCATTTCAGTCCTAAGCACACATAGAGCACTAAGCATAGAGTGTGAAAACTGAGTTTCCTGGAGAGCTGCTTGGAAGCCTGATGGTGTGTGAAGTTAGTGAGCCAAATGGAGTTGTTCTCCCACAAGAACCACTCGGCTGATCCTTCTTCAATATGCCCTTCACCAACATGCAGTGTTTCCTTGATTGAATTAGCTCTCACACCA
Source organism: Ochotona princeps (assembly GCF_030435755.1). Lineage (NCBI taxonomy): Eukaryota > Metazoa > Chordata > Mammalia > Lagomorpha > Ochotonidae > Ochotona > Ochotona princeps. The sequence goes on from NW_026701034.1 coordinate 85,047, forward strand.
ATATTTGCGTCTAGAGCCTTTGCATTGAGGGCTATCTGAAAACGGCTGTGGCGCTGAAGTTGCCTGTGAATGTGGAGTTGGTGGCATGTGAAACTCGCATGTGGAACATTCGTTTGTGTGGGATGCTCTACCAGGTTAATTCCTAGATAATGCATTCAAAGAGCACTAAACATAGAGTGTGAATACTGAGTTTCCTTGAGAGCTGCTTGGAAGCCTGATGGTGTGTGAAGTTAGTGAGCCAAATGGAGTTGTTCTCCCACAAGAACCACTCGGCTGATCCTTCTTCAATATGCCCTTCACCAACATGCAGTGTTTCCTTGATTGAATTAGCTCTCACACCAATATTTGCGTCTAGAGCCTTTGCATTGAGGGCTATCTGAAAACGGCTGTGGCGCTGAAGTTGCCTGTGAATGTGGAGTTGGTGGCATGTGAAACCCGCATGTGGAGCATTCGTTTGTGTGGGATGCTGACCAAGCTTCATTTCATTCCTAGGCACACATAGAGCACTAAGCATAGAGTGTGAAAACTGAGTTTCCTGGAGAGCTGCTTGGAAGCCTGATGGTGTGTGAAGTTAGTGAGCCAAATGGAGTTGTTCTCCCACAAGAACCACTCGGCTGATCCTTCTTCAATATGCCCTTCACCAACATGCAGTGTTTCCTTGATTGAATTAGCTCTCACACCAATATTTGCGTCTAGAGCCTTTGCATTGAGGGCTATCTGAAAACGGCTGTGGCGCTGAAGTTGCCTGTGAATGTGGAGTTGGTGGCATGTGAAACCCGCATGTGGAGCATTCGTTTGTGTGGGATGCTCTACCAGGTTCATTCCTAGATAATGCATTCAAAGAGCACTAAACATAGAGTGTGAAAACTGAGTTTCCTTGAGAGCTGCTTGGAAGCCTGATGGTGTGTGAAGTTAGTGAGCCAAATGGAGTTGTTCTCCCACAAGAACCACTCGGCTGATCCTTCTTCAATATGCCCTTCACCAACATGCAGTGTTTCCTTGATTGAATTAGCTCTCACACCAATATTTGCGTCTAGAGCCTTTGCATTGAGGGCTATCTGAAAACGGCTGTGGCGCTGAAGTTGCCTGTGAATGTGGAGTTGGTGGCATGTGAAATCCGCATGTGGAACATTCGTTTGTGTGGGATGCTCTACCAGGTTCATTCCTAGATACTGCATTCAAAGGGCACTAAACATAGAGTGTGAAAACTGAGTTTCCTTGAGAGCTGCTTGGAAACCTGATGGTGTGTGAAGTTAGTGAGCCAAATGGAGTTGTTCTCCCACAAGAACCACTCGGCTGATCCTTCTTCAATATGCCCTTCACCAACATGCAGTGTTTCCTTGATTGAATTAGCTCTCACACCAATATTTGCGTCTAGAGCCTTTGCATTGAGGGCTATCTGAAAACGGCTGTGGCGCTGAAGTTGCCTGTGAATGTGGAGTTGGTGGCATGTGAAACCCGCATGTGGAGCATTCGTTTGTGTGGGATGCTCTACCAGGTTCATTCCTAGATAATGCACTCAAAGGGCACTAAGCATAGAGTGTGAAAACTGAGTTTCCTGGAGAGCTGCTTGGAAGCCTGATGGTGTGTGTAGTGAGCCAAATGGAGTTGTTCTCCCACAAGAACCACTCGGCTGATCCTTCTTCAATATGCCCTTCACCAACATGCAGTGTTTCCTTGATTGAATTAGCTCTCACACCAATATTTGCGTCTAGAGCCTTTGCATTGAGGGCTATCTGAAAACGGCTGTGGCGCTGAAGTTGCCTGTGAATGTGGAGTTGGTGGCATGTGAAACCCGCATGTGGAGCATTCGTTTGTGTGGGATGCTGACCAAGCTTCATTTCAGTCCTAGGCACACATAGAGCACTAAGCATAGAGTGTAAAAACTGAGTTTCCTTGAGAGCTGCTTGGAAGCCTGATGGTGTGTGAAGTTAGTGAGCCAAATGGAGTCGTTCTCCCACAAGAACCACTCGGCTGATTCTTCTTCAACATGCCCTTCACCAACATGCAGTGTTTCCTTGATTGAATTAGCTCTCACACCAATATTTGCGTCTAGAGCCTTTGCATTGAGGGCTATCTGAAAACGGCTGTGGCGCTGAAGTTGCCTGTGAATGTGGAGTTGGTGGCATGTGAAACCCGCATGTGGAGCATTCGTTTGTGTGGGATGCTCTACCAGGTTCATTCCTAGATAATGCACTCAAAGGGCACTAAGCATAGAGTGTGAAAACTGAAGTTCCTTGAGAGCTGCTTGGAAGCCTGATGGTGTGTGAAGTTAGTGAGCCAAATGGATTTGTTCTCCCACAAGAACCACTCGGCTGATCCTTCTTCAATATGCCCTTCACCAACATGCAGTGTTTCCATGATTGAATTAGCTCTCACACCAATATTTGCGTCTAGAGCCTTTGCATTGAGGGCTATCTGAAAACGGCTGTGGCGCTGAAGTTGCCTGTGAATGTGGAGTTGGTGGCATGTGAAACCCGCATGTGGAGCATTCGTTTGTGTGGGATGCTCTCCAAGCTTCATTTCAGTCCTAGGCACTCCTAGGGCACTAAGCATAGAGTGTGAAAACTGAGTTTCCTTGAGAGCTGCTTGGAAGCCTGATGGTGTGTGTAGTGAGCCAAATGGAGTTGTTCTCCCACAAGAACCACTCGGCTGATCCTTCTTCAATATGCCCTTCACCAACATGCAGTGTTTCCTTGATTGAATTAGCTCTCACACCAATATTTGCATCTAGAGCCTTTGCATTGAGGGCTATCTGAAAACGGCTGTGGCGCTGAAGTTGCCTGTGAATGTGGAGTTGGTGGCATGTGAAACCTGCAAGTGGAGCATTCGTTTGTGTGGGATGCTCTACCAGGTTCATTCCTAGATAATGCACTCAAAGGGCACTAAGCATAGAGTGTGAAAACTGAGTTTCCTTGAGAGCTGCTTGGAAGCCTGATGGTGTGTGAAGTTAGTGAGCCAAATGGAGTTGTTCTCCCACAAGAACCACTTGGTTGATCCTTCTTCAATATGCCCTTCACCAACATGCAGTGTTTCCTTGATTGAATTAGCTCTCACACCAATATTTGCGTCTAGAGCCTTTGCACTGAGGGCTATCCGAAAACGGCTGTGGCGCTGAAGTTGCCTGTGAATGTGGAGTTGCTGGGATGTGAAACCCGCATGTGAAACATTCGTTTGTGTAGGATGCTCTACCAGGTTCATTCCTAGATACTGCATTCAAAGGGCACTAAACATAGAGTGTGAAAACTGAGTTTCCTTGAGAGCTGCTTGGAAGCCTGATGGTGTGTGAAGTTAGTGAGCCAAATGGAGTTGTTCTCCCACAAGAACCACTCGGCTGATCCTTCTTCAATATGCCCTTCACCAACATGCAGTGTTTCCTTGATTGAATTAGCTCTCACACCAATATTTGCGTCTAGAGCCTTTGCATTGAGGGCTATCTGAAAACGGCTGTGGCGCTGAAGTTGCCTGTGAATGTGGAGTTGGTGGCATGTGAAACCCGCATGTGGAGCATTCGTTTGTGTGGGATGCTGACCAAGCTTCATTTCAGTCCTAGGCACACATAGAGCACTAAGCATAGAGTGTGAAAACTGAGTTTCCTGGAGAGCTGCTTGGAAGCCTGATGGTGTGTGAAGTTAGTGAGCCAAATGGAGTTGTTCTCCCACAAGAACCACTCGGCTGATCCTTCTTCAATATGCCCTTCACCAACATGCAGTGTTTCCTTGATTGAATTAGCTCTCACACCAATATTTGCGTCTAGAGCCTTTGCATTGAGGGCTATCTGAAAACGGCTGTGGCCTGAAGTTGCCTGTGAATGTGGAGTTGGTGGCATGTGAAACCCGCATGTGGAGCATTCGTTTGTGTGGGATGCTCTACCAGGTTCATTCCTAGATAATGCATTCAAAGAGCACTAAACATAGAGTGTGAAAACTGAGTTTCCTTGAGAGCTGCTTGGAAGCCTGATGGTGTGTGAAGTTAGTGAGCCAAATGGAGTTGTTCTCCCACAAGAACCACTCGGCTGATCCTTCTTCAATATGCCCTTCACCAACATGCAGTGTTTCCTTGATTGAATTAGCTCTCACACCAATATTTGCGTCTAGAGCCTTTGCATTGAGGGCTATCTGAAAACGGCTGTGGCGCTGAAGTTGCCTGTGAATGTGGAGTTGCTGGCATGTGAAATCCGCATGTGGAACATTCGTTTGTGTGGGATGCTCTACCAGGTTCATTCCTAGATACTGCATTCAAAGGGCACTAAACATAGAGTGTGAAAACTGAGTTTCCTTGAGAGCTGCTTGGAAACCTGATGGTGTGTGAAGTTAGTGAGCCAAATGGAGTTGTTCTCCCACAAGAACCACTCGGCTGATCCTTCTTCAATATGCCCTTCACCAACATGCAGTGTTTCCTTGATTGAATTAGCTCTCACACCAATATTTGCGTCTAGAGCCTTTGCATTGAGGGCTATCTGAAAACGGCTGTGGCTCTGAAGTTGCCTGTGAATGTGGAGTTGGTGGCATGTGAAACCCGCATGTGGAGCATTCGTTTGTGTGGGATGCTCTACCAGGTTCATTCCTAGATAATGCACTCAAAGGGCACTAAGCATAGAGTGTGAAAACTGAAGTTCCTTGAGAGCTGCTTGGAAGCCTGATGGTGTGTGAAGTTAGTGAGCCAAATGGATTTGTTCTCCCACAAGAACCACTCGGCTGATCCTTCTTCAATATGCCCTTCACCAACATGCAGTGTTTCCATGATTGAATTAGCTCTCACACCAATATTTGCGTCTAGAGCCTTTGCATTGAGGGCTATCTGAAAACGGCTGTGGCGCTGAAGTTGCCTGTGAATGTGGAGTTGGTGGCATGTGAAACCCGCATGTGGAGCATTCGTTTGTGTGGGATGCTCTACCAGGTTCATTTCAGTCCTAGTCACACATAGAGCACTAAGCATAGAGTGTGAAAACTGAGTTTCCTTGAGAGCTGCTTGGAAGCCTGATGGTGTGTGAAGTTAGTGAGCCAAATGGAGTTGTTCTCCCACAAGAACCACTCGGCTGATCCTTCTTCAATATGCCCTTCACCAACATGCAGTGTTTCCTTGATTGAATTAGCTCTCACACCAATATTTGCGTCTAGAGCCTTTGCATTGAGGGCTATCTGAAAACGGCTGTGGCGCTGAAGTTGCCTGTGAATGTGGAGTTGGTGGCATGTGAAACCCGCATGTGGAGCATTCGTTTGTGTGGGATGCTCTACCAGGTTCATTCCTAGATAATGCACTCAAAGGGCACTAAGCATAGAGTGTGAAAACTGAGTTTCCTTGAGAGCTGCTTGGAAGCCTGATGGTGTGTGTAGTGAGCCAAATGGAGTTGTTCTCCCACAAGAACCACTCGGCTGATCCTTCTTCAATATGCCCTTCACCAACATGCAGTGTTTCCTTGATTGAATTAGCTCTCACACCAATATTTGCGTCTAGAGCCTTTGCATTGAGGGCTATCTGAAAACGGCTGTGGCGCTGAAGTTGCCTGTGAATGTGGAGTTGGTGGCATGTGAAACCCGCATGTGGAGCATTCGTTTGTGTGGGATGCTGACCAAGCTTCATTTCAGTCCTAGGCACACATAGAGCACTAAGCATAGAGTGTAAAAACTGAGTTTCCTTGAGAGCTGCTTGGAAGCCTGATGGTGTGTGAAGTTAGTGAGCCAAATGGAGTCGTTCTCCCACAAGAACCACTCGGCTGATTCTTCTTCAACATGCCCTTCACCAACATGCAGTGTTTCCTTGATTGAATTAGCTCTCACACCAATATTTGCGTCTAGAGCCTTTGCATTGAGGGCTATCTGAAAACGGCTGTGGCGCTGAAGTTGCCTGTGAATGTGGAGTTGGTGGCATGTGAAACCCGCATGTGGAGCATTCGTTTGTGTGGGATGCTCTACCAGGTTCATTCCTAGATAATGCACTCAAAGGGCACTAAGCATAGAGTGTGAAAACTGAAGTTCCTTGAGAGCTGCTTGGAAGCCTGATGGTGTGTGAAGTTAGTGAGCCAAATGGATTTGTTCTCCCACAAGAACCACTCGGCTGATCCTTCTTCAATATGCCCTTCACCAACATGCAGTGTTTCCATGATTGAATTAGCTCTCACACCAATATTTGCGTCTAGAGCCTTTGCATTGAGGGCTATCTGAAAACGGCTGTGGCGCTGAAGTTGCCTGTGAATGTGGAGTTGGTGGCATGTGAAACCCGCATGTGGAGCATTCGTTTGTGTGGGATGCTCTCCAAGCTTCATTTCAGTCCTAGGCACTCCTAGGGCACTAAGCATAGAGTGTGAAAACTGAGTTTCCTTGAGAGCTGCTTGGAAGCCTGATGGTGTGTGTAGTGAGCCAAATGGAGTTGTTCTCCCACAAGAACCACTCGGCTGATCCTTCTTCAATATGCCCTTCACCAACATGCAGTGTTTCCTTGATTGAATTAGCTCTCACACCAATATTTGCATCTAGAGCCTTTGCATTGAGGGCTATCTGAAAACGGCTGTGGCGCTGAAGTTGCCTGTGAATGTGGAGTTGGTGGCATGTGAAACCTGCATGTGGAGCATTCGTTTGTGTGGGATGCTCTACCAGGTTCATTCCTAGATAATGCACTCAAAGGGCACTAAGCATAGAGTGTGAAAACTGAGTTTCCTTGAGAGCTGCTTGGAAGCCTGATGGTGTGTGAAGTTAGTGAGCCAAATGGAGTTGTTCTCCCACAAGAACCACTTGGTTGATCCTTCTTCAATATGCCCTTCACCAACATGCAGTGTTTCCTTGATTGAATTAGCTCTCACACCAATATTTGCGTCTAGAGCCTTTGCACTGAGGGCTATCCGAAAACGGCTGTGGCGCTGAAGTTGCCTGTGAATGTGGAGTTGCTGGGATGTGAAACCCGCATGTGAAACATTCGTTTGTGTAGGATGCTCTACCAGGTTCATTCCTAGATACTGCATTCAAAGGGCACTAAACATAGAGTGTGAAAACTGAGTTTCCTTGAGAGCTGCTTGGAAGCCTGATGGTGTGTGAAGTTAGTGAGCCAAATGGAGTTGTTCTCCCACAAGAACCACTCGGCTGATCCTTCTTCAATATGCCCTTCACCAACATGCAGTGTTTCCTTGATTGAATTAGCTCTCACACCAATATTTGCGTCTAGAGCCTTTGCATTGAGGGCTATCTGAAAACGGCTGTGGCGCTGAAGTTAACTGTGAATGTGGAGTTGGTGGCATGTGAAACCCGCATGTGGAGCATTCGTTTGTGTGGGATGCTGACCAAGCTTCATTTCAGTCCTAAGCACACATAGAGCACTAAGCATAGAGTGTGAAAACTGAGTTTCCTGGAGAGCTGCTTGGAAGCCTGATGGTGTGTGAAGTTAGTGAGCCAAATGGAGTTGTTCTCCCACAAGAACCACTCGGCTGATCCTTCTTCAATATGCCCTTCACCAACATGCAGTGTTTCCTTGATTGAATTAGCTCTCACACCAATATTTGCGTCTAGAGCCTTTGCATTGAGGGCTATCTGAAAACGGCTGTGGCGCTGAAGTTGCCTGTGAATGTGGAGTTGGTGGCATGTGAAACTCGCATGTGGAACATTCGTTTGTGTGGGATGCTCTACCAGGTTCATTCCTAGATAATGCATTCAAAGAGCACTAAACATAGAGTGTGAAAACTGAGTTTCCTTGAGAGCTGCTTGGAAGCCTGATGGTGTGTGAAGTTAGTGAGCCAAATGGAGTTGTTCTCCCACAAGAACCACTCGGCTGATCCTTCTTCAATATGCCCTTCACCAACATGCAGTGTTTCCTTGATTGAATTAGCTCTCACACCAATATTTGCGTCTAGAGCCTTTGCATTGAGGGCTATCTGAAAACGGCTGTGGCGCTGAAGTTGCCTGTGAATGTGGAGTTGCTGGCATGTGAAACCCGCATGTGGGGCATTCGTTTGTGTGGGATGCTGACCAAGCTTCATTTCATTCCTAGGCACACATAGAGCACTAAGCATAGAGTGTGAAAACTGAGTTTCCTGGAGAGCTGCTTGGAAGCCTGATGGTGTGTGAAGTTAGTGAGCCAAATGGAGTTGTTCTCCCACAAGAACCACTCGGCTGATCCTTCTTCAATATGCCCTTCACCAACATGCAGTGTTTCCTTGATTGAATTAGCTCTCACACCAATATTTGCGTCTAGAGCCTTTGCATTGAGGGCTATCTGAAAACGGCTGTGGCGCTGAAGTTGCCTGTGAATGTGGAGTTGGTGGCATGTGAAACCCGCATGTGGAGCATTCGTTTGTGTGGGATGCTCTACCAGGTTCATTCCTAGATAATGCATTCAAAGAGCACTAAACATAGAGTGTGAAAACTGAGTTTCCTTGAGAGCTGCTTGGAAGCCTGATGGTGTGTGAAGTTAGTGAGCCAAATGGAGTTGTTCTCCCACAAGAACCACTCGGCTGATCCTTCTTCAATATGCCCTTCACCAACATGCAGTGTTTCCTTGATTGAATTAGCTCTCACACCAATATTTGCGTCTAGAGCCTTTGCATTGAGGGCTATCTGAAAACGGCTGTGGCGCTGAAGTTGCCTGTGAATGTGGAGTTGGTGGCATGTGAAACCCGCATGTGGAGCATTCGTTTGTGTGGGATGCTGACCAAGCTTCATTTCATTCCTAGGCACACATAGAGCACTAAGCATAGAGTGTGAAAACTGAGTTTCCTGGAGAGCTGCTTGGAAGCCTGATGGTGTGTGAAGTTAGTGAGCCAAATGGAGTTGTTCTCCCACAAGAACCACTCGGCTGATCCTTCTTCAATATGCCCTTCACCAACATGCAGTGTTTCCTTGATTGAATTAGCTCTCACACCAATATTTGCGTCTAGAGCCTTTGCATTGAGGGCTATCTGAAAACGGCTGTGGCGCTGAAGTTGCCTGTGAATGTGGAGTTGGTGGCATGTGAAACCCGCATGTGGAGCATTCGTTTGTGTGGGATGCTCTACCAGGTTCATTCCTAGATAATGCATTCAAAGAGCACTAAACATAGAGTGTGAAAACTGAGTTTCCTTGAGAGCTGCTTGGAAGCCTGATGGTGTATGAAGTTAGTGAGCCAAATGGAGTTGTTCTCCCACAAGAACCACTCGGCTGATCCTTCTTCAATATGCCCTTCACCAACATGCAGTGTTTCCTTGATTGAATTAGCTCTCACACCAATATTTGCGTCTAGAGCCTTTGCATTGAGGGCTATCTGAAAACGGCTGTGGCGCTGAAGTTGCCTGTGAATGTGGAGTTGCTGGCATGTGAAACCCGCATGTGGGGCATTCGTTTGTGTGGGATGCTGACCAAGCTTCATTTCATTCCTAGGCACACATAGAGCACTAAGCATAGAGTGTGAAAACTGAGTTTCCTGGAGAGCTGCTTGGAAGCCTGATGGTGTGTGAAGTTAGTGAGCCAAATGGAGTTGTTCTCCCACAAGAACCACTCGGCTGATCCTTCTTCAATATGCCCTTCACCAACATGCAGTGTTTCCTTGATTGAATTAGCTCTCACACCAATATTTGCGTCTAGAGCCTTTGCATTGAGGGCTATCTGAAAACGGCTGTGGCGCTGAAGTTGCCTGTGAATGTGGAGTTGGTGGCATGTGAAACCCGCATGTGGAGCATTCGTTTGTGTGGGATGCTCTACCAGGTTCATTCCTAGATAATGCATTCAAAGAGCACTAAACATAGAGTGTGAAAACTGAGTTTCCTTGAGAGCTGCTTGGAAGCCTGATGGTGTGTGAAGTTAGTGAGCCAAATGGAGTTGTTCTCCCACAAGAACCACTCGGCTGATCCTTCTTCAATATGCCCTTCACCAACATGCAGTGTTTCCTTGATTGAATTAGCTCTCACACCAATATTTGCGTCTAGAGCCTTTGCATTGAGGGCTATCTGAAAACGGCTGTGGCGCTGAAGTTGCCTGTGAATGTGGAGTTGGTGGCATGTGAAACCCGCATGTGGAGCATTCGTTTGTGTGGGATGCTGACCAAGCTTCATTTCATTCCTAGGCACACATAGAGCACTAAGCATAGAGTGTGAAAACTGAGTTTCCTGGAGAGCTGCTTGGAAGCCTGATGGTGTGTGAAGTTAGTGAGCCAAATGGAGTTGTTCTCCCACAAGAACCACTCGGCTGATCCTTCTTCAATATGCCCTTCACCAACATGCAGTGTTTCCTTGATTGAATTAGCTCTCACACCAATATTTGCGTCTAGAGCCTTTGCATTGAGGGCTATCTGAAAACGGCTGTGGCGCTGAAGTTGCCTGTGAATGTGGAGTTGGTGGCATGTGAAACCCGCATGTGGAGCATTCGTTTGTGTGGGATGCTCTACCAGGTTCATTCCTAGATAATGCATTCAAAGAGCACTAAACATAGAGTGTGAAAACTGAGTTTCCTTGAGAGCTGCTTGGAAGCCTGATGGTGTATGAAGTTAGTGAGCCAAATGGAGTTGTTCTCCCACAAGAACCACTCGGCTGATCCTTCTTCAATATGCCCTTCACCAACATGCAGTGTTTCCTTGATTGAATTAGCTCTCACACCAATATTTGCGTCTAGAGCCTTTGCATTGAGGGCTATCTGAAAACGGCTGTGGCGCTGAAGTTGCCTGTGAATGTGGAGTTGCTGGCATGTGAAATCCGCATGTGGAACATTCGTTTGTGTGGGATGCTCTACCAGGTTCATTCCTAGATACTGCATTCAAAGGGCACTAAGCATAGAGTGTGAAAACTGAGTTTCCTTGAGAGCTGCTTGGAAGCCTGATGGTGTGTGTAGTGAGCCAAATGGAGTTGTTCTCCCACAAGAACCACTCGGCTGATCCTTCTTCAATATGCCCTTCACCAACATGCAGTGTTTCCTTGATTGAATTAGCTCTCACACCAATATTTGCGTCTAGAGCCTTTGCATTGAGGGCTATCTGAAAACGGCTGTGGCGCTGAAGTTGCCTGTGAATGTGGAGTTGGTGGCATGTGAAACCCGCATGTGGAGCATTCGTTTGTGTGGGATGCTGACCAAGCTTCATTTCAGTCCTAGGCACACATAGAGCACTAAGCATAGAGTGTAAAAACTGAGTTTCCTTGAGAGCTGCTTGGAAGCCTGATGGTGTGTGAAGTTAGTGAGCCAAATGGAGTCGTTCTCCCATAAGAACCACTCGGCTGATTCTTCTTCAACATGCCCTTCACCAACATGCAGTGTTTCCTTGATTGAATTAGCTCTCACACCAATATTTGCGTCTAGAGCCTTTGCATTGAGGGCTATCTGAAAACGGCTGTGGCGCTGAAGTTGCCTGTGAATGTGGAGTTGGTGGCATGTGAAACCCGCATGTGGAGCATTCGTTTGTGTGGGATGCTCTACCAGGTTCATTCCTAGATAATGCACTCAAAGGGCACTAAGCATAGAGTGTGAAAACTGAAGTTCCTTGAGAGCTGCTTGGAAGCCTGATGGTGTGTGAAGTTAGTGAGCCAAATGGATTTGTTCTCCCACAAGAACCACTCGGCTGATCCTTCTTCAATATGCCCTTCACCAACATGCAGTGTTTCCATGATTGAATTAGCTCTCACACCAATATTTGCGTCTAGAGCCTTTGCATTGAGGGCTATCTGAAAACGGCTGTGGCGCTGAAGTTGCCTGTGAATGTGGAGTTGGTGGCATGTGAAACCCGCATGTGGAGCATTCGTTTGTGTGGGATGCTCTCCAAGCTTCATTTCAGTCCTAGGCACTCCTAGGGCACTAAGCATAGAGTGTGAAAACTGAGTTTCCTTGAGAGCTGCTTGGAAGCCTGATGGTGTGTGTAGTGAGCCAAATGGAGTTGTTCTCCCACAAGAACCACTCAGCTGATCCTTCTTCAATATGCCCTTCACCAACATGCAGTGTTTCCTTGATTGAATTAGCTCTCACACCAATATTTGCATCTAGAGCCTTTGCATTGAGGGCTATCTGAAAACGGCTGTGGCGCTGAAGTTGCCTGTGAATGTGGAGTTGGTGGCATGTGAAACCTGCATGTGGAGCATTCGTTTGTGTGGGATGCTCTACCAGGTTCATTCCTAGATAATGCACTCAAAGGGCACTAAGCATAGAGTGTGAAAACTGAGTTTCCTTGAGAGCTGCTTGGAAGCCTGATGGTGTGTGAAGTTAGTGAGCCAAATGGAGTTGTTCTCCCACAAGAACCACTTGGTTGATCCTTCTTCAATATGCCCTTCACCAACATGCAGTGTTTCCTTGATTGAATTAGCTCTCACACCAATATTTGCGTCTAGAGACTTTGCACTGAGAGCTATCCGAAAACGGCTGTGGCGCTGAAGTTGCCTGTGAATGTGGAGTTGCTGGGATGTGAAACCCGCATGTGAAACATTCGTTTGTGTAGGATGCTCTACCAGGTTCATTCCTAGATACTGCATTCAAAGGGCACTAAACATAGAGTGTGAAAACTGAGTTTCCTTGAGAGCTGCTTGGAAGCCTGATGGTGTGTGAAGTTAGTGAGCCAAATGGAGTTGTTCTCCCACAAGAACCACTCGGCTGATCCTTCTTCAATATGCCCTTCACCAACATGCAGTGTTTCCTTGATTGAATTAGCTCTCACACCAATATTTGCGTCTAGAGCCTTTGCATTGAGGGCTATCTGAAAACGGCTGTGGCGCTGAAGTTAACTGTGAATGTGGAGTTGGTGGCATGTGAAACCCGCATGTGGAGCATTCGTTTGTGTGGGATGCTGACCAAGCTTCATTTCAGTCCTAAGCACACATAGAGCACTAAGCATAGAGTGTGAAAACTGAGTTTCCTGGAGAGCTGCTTGGAAGCCTGATGGTGTGTGAAGTTAGTGAGCCAAATGGAGTTGTTCTCCCACAAGAACCACTCGGCTGATCCTTCTTCAATATGCCCTTCACCAACATGCAGTGTTTCCTTGATTGAATTAGCTCTCACACCAATATTTGCGTCTAGAGCCTTTGCATTGAGGGCTATCTGAAAACGGCTGTGGCGCTGAAGTTGCCTGTGAATGTGGAGTTGGTGGCATGTGAAACTCGCATGTGGAACATTCGTTTGTGTGTGATGCTCTACCAGGTTCATTCCTAGATAATGCATTCAAAGAGCACTAAACATAGAGTGTGAAAACTGAGTTTCCTTGAGAGCTGCTTGGAAGCCTGATGGTGTGTGAAGTTAGTGAGCCAAATGGAGTTGTTCTCCCACAAGAACCACTCGGCTGATCCTTCTTCAATATGCCCTTCACCAACATGCAGTGTTTCCTTGATTGAATTAGCTCTCACACCAATATTTGCGTCTAGAGCCTTTGCATTGAGGGCTATCTGAAAACGGCTGTGGCGCTGAAGTTGCCTGTGAATGTGGAGTTGGTGGCATGTGAAACCCGCATGTGGAGCATTCGTTTGTGTGGGATGCTGACCAAGCTTCATTTCATTCCTAGGCACACATAGAGCACTAAGCATAGAGTGTGAAAACTGAGTTTCCTGGAGAGCTGCTTGAAGCCTGATGGTGTGTGAAGTTAGTGAGCCAAATGGAGTTGTTCTCCCACAAGAACCACTCGGCTGATCCTTCTTCAATATGCCCTTCACCAACATGCAGTGTTTCCTTGATTGAATTAGCTCTCACACCAATATTTGCGTCTAGAGCCTTTGCATTGAGGGCTATCTGAAAACGGCTGTGGCGCTGAAGTTGCCTGTGAATGTGGAGTTGGTGGCATGTGAAACCCGCATGTGGAGCATTCGTTTGTGTGGGATGCTCTACCAGGTTCATTCCTAGATAATGCATTCAAAGAGCACTAAACATAGAGTGTGAAAACTGAGTTTCCTTGAGAGCTGCTTGGAAGCCTGATGGTGTGTGAAGTTAGTGAGCCAAATGGAGTTGTTCTCCCACAAGAACCACTCGGCTGATCCTTCTTCAATATGCCCTTCACCAACATGCAGTGTTTCCTTGATTGAATTAGCTCTCACACCAATATTTGCGTCTAGAGCCTTTGCATTGAGGGCTATCTGAAAACGGCTGTGGCGCTGAAGTTGCCTGTGAATGTGGAGTTGCTGGCATGTGAAATCCGCATGTGGAACATTCGTTTGTGTGGGATGCTCTACCAGGTTCATTCCTAGATACTGCATTCAAAGGGCACTAAACATAGAGTGTGAAAACTGAGTTTCCTTGAGAGCTGCTTGGAAACCTGATGGTGTGTGAAGTTAGTGAGCCAAATGGAGTTGTTCTCCCACAAGAACCACTCGCTGATCCTTCTTCAATATGCCCTTCACCAACATGCAGTGTTTCCTTGATTGAATTAGCTCTCACACCAATATTTGCGTCTAGAGCCTTTGCATTGAGGGCTATCTGAAAACGGCTGTGGCGCTGAAGTTGCCTGTGAATGTGGAGTTGGTGGCATGTGAAACCCGCATGTGGAGCATTCGTTTGTGTGGGATGCTCTACCAGGTTCATTCCTAGATAATGCACTCAAAGGGCACTAAGCATAGAGTGTGAAAACTGAAGTTCCTTGAGAGCTGCTTGGAAGCCTGATGGTGTGTGAAGTTAGTGAGCCAAATGGATTTGTTCTCCCACAAGAACCACTCGGCTGATCCTTCTTCAATATGCCCTTCACCAACATGCAGTGTTTCCATGATTGAATTAGCTCTCACACCAATATTTGCGTCTAGAGCCTTTGCATTGAGGGCTATCTGAAAACGGCTGTGGCGCTGAAGTTGCCTGTGAATGTGGAGTTGGTGGCATGTGAAACCCGCATGTGGAGCATTCGTTTGTGTGGGATGCTCTACCAGGTTCATTCCTAGATAATGCACTCAAAGGGCACTAAGCATAGAGTGTGAAAACTGAGTTTCCTTGAGAGCTGCTTGGAAGCCTGATGGTGTGTGAAGTTAGTGAGCCAAATGGAGTTGTTCTCCCACAAGAACCACTCGGCTGATCCTTCTTCAATATGCCCTTCACCAACATGCAGTGTTTCCTTGATTGAATTAGCTCTCACACCAATATTTGCGTCTAGAGCCTTTGCATTGAGGGCTATCTGAAAACGGCTGTGGCTCTGAAGTTGCCTGTGAATGTGGAGTTGGTGGCATGTGAAACCCGCATGTGGAGCATTCGTTTGTGTGGGATGCTCTACCAGGTTCATTCCTAGATAATGCACTCAAAGGGCACTAAGCATAGAGTGTGAAAACTGAAGTTCCTTGAGAGCTGCTTGGAAGCCTGATGGTGTGTGAAGTTAGTGAGCCAAATGGATTTGTTCTCCCACAAGAACCACTCGGCTGATCCTTCTTCAATATGCCCTTCACCAACATGCAGTGTTTCCATGATTGAATTAGCTCTCACACCAATATTTGCGTCTAGAGCCTTTGCATTGAGGGCTATCTGAAAACGGCTGTGGCGCTGAAGTTGCCTGTGAATGTGGAGTTGGTGGCATGTGAAACCCGCATGTGGAGCATTCGTTTGTGTGGGATGCTCTACCAGGTTCATTTCAGTCCTAGGCACTCAAAGGGCACTAAGCATAGAGTGTGAAAACTGAGTTTCCTTGAGAGCTGCTTGGAAGCCTGATGGTGTGTGAAGTTAGTGAGCCAAATGGAGTTGTTCTCCCACAAGAACCACTCGGCTGATCCTTCTTCAATATGCCCTTCACCAACATGCAGTGTTTCCTTGATTGAATTAGCTCTCACACCAATATTTGCGTCTAGAGCCTTTGCATTGAGGGCTATCTGAAAACGGCTGTGGCGCTGAAGTTGCCTGTGAATGTGGAGTTGGTGGCATGTGAAACCCGCATGTGGAGCATTCGTTTGTGTGGGATGCTCTACCAGGTTCATTCCTAGATAATGCACTCAAAGGGCACTAAGCATAGAGTGTGAAAACTGAGTTTCCTTGAGAGCTGCTTGGAAGCCTGATGGTGTGTGTAGTGAGCCAAATGGAGTTGTTCTCCCACAAGAACCACTCGGCTGATCCTTCTTCAATATGCCCTTCACCAACATGCAGTGTTTCCTTGATTGAATTAGCTCTCACACCAATATTTGCGTCTAGAGCCTTTGCATTGAGGGCTATCTGAAAACGGCTGTGGCGCTGAAGTTGCCTGTGAATGTGGAGTTGGTGGCATGTGAAACCCGCATGTGGAGCATTCGTTTGTGTGGGATGCTGACCAAGCTTCATTTCAGTCCTAGGCACACATAGAGCACTAAGCATAGAGTGTAAAAACTGAGTTTCCTTGAGAGCTGCTTGGAAGCCTGATGGTGTGTGAAGTTAGTGAGCCAAATGGAGTCGTTCTCCCACAAGAACCACTCGGCTGATTCTTCTTCAACATGCCCTTCACCAACATGCAGTGTTTCCTTGATTGAATTAGCTCTCACACCAATATTTGCGTCTAGAGCCTTTGCATTGAGGGCTATCTGAAAACGGCTGTGGCGCTGAAGTTGCCTGTGAATGTGGAGTTGGTGGCATGTGAAACCCGCATGTGGAGCATTCGTTTGTGTGGGATGCTCTACCAGGTTCATTCCTAGATAATGCACTCAAAGGGCACTAAGCATAGAGTGTGAAAACTGAAGTTCCTTGAGAGCTGCTTGGAAGCCTGATGGTGTGTGAAGTTAGTGAGCCAAATGGATTTGTTCTCCCACAAGAACCACTCGGCTGATCCTTCTTCAATATGCCCTTCACCAACATGCAGTGTTTCCATGATTGAATTAGCTCTCACACCAATATTTGCGTCTAGAGCCTTTGCATTGAGGGCTATCTGAAAACGGCTGTGGCGCTGAAGTTGCCTGTGAATGTGGAGTTGGTGGCATGTGAAACCCGCATGTGGAGCATTCGTTTGTGTGGGATGCTCTCCAAGCTTCATTTCAGTCCTAGGCACTCCTAGGGCACTAAGCATAGAGTGTGAAAACTGAGTTTCCTTGAGAGCTGCTTGGAAGCCTGATGGTGTGTGTAGTGAGCCAAATGGAGTTGTTCTCCCACAAGAACCACTCGGCTGATCCTTCTTCAATATGCCCTTCACCAACATGCAGTGTTTCCTTGATTGAATTAGCTCTCACACCAATATTTGCATCTAGAGCCTTTGCATTGAGGGCTATCTGAAAACGGCTGTGGCGCTGAAGTTGCCTGTGAATGTGGAGTTGGTGGCATGTGAAACCTGCATGTGGAGCATTCGTTTGTGTGGGATGCTCTACCAGGTTCATTCCTAGATAATGCACTCAAAGGGCACTAAGCATAGAGTGTGAAAACTGAGTTTCCTTGAGAGCTGCTTGGAAGCCTGATGGTGTGTGAAGTTAGTGAGCCAAATGGAGTTGTTCTCCCACAAGAACCACTTGGTTGATCCTTCTTCAATATGCCCTTCACCAACATGCAGTGTTTCCTTGATTGAATTAGCTCTCACACCAATATTTGCGTCTAGAGCCTTTGCACTGAGGGCTATCCGAAAACGGCTGTGGCGCTGAAGTTGCCTGTGAATGTGGAGTTGCTGGGATGTGAAACCCGCATGTGAAACATTCGTTTGTGTAGGATGCTCTACCAGGTTCATTCCTAGATACTGCATTCAAAGGGCACTAAACATAGAGTGTGAAAACTGAGTTTCCTTGAGAGCTGCTTGGAAGCCTGATGGTGTGTGAAGTTAGTGAGCCAAATGGAGTTGTTCTCCCACAAGAACCACTCGGCTGATCCTTCTTCAATATGCCCTTCACCAACATGCAGTGTTTCCTTGATTGAATTAGCTCTCACACCAATATTTGCGTCTAGAGCCTTTGCATTGAGGGCTATCTGAAAACGGCTGTGGCGCTGAAGTTAACTGTGAATGTGGAGTTGGTGGCATGTGAAACCCGCATGTGGAGCATTCGTTTGTGTGGGATGCTGACCAAGCTTCATTTCAGTCCTAAGCACACATAGAGCACTAAGCATAGAGTGTGAAAACTGAGTTTCCTGGAGAGCTGCTTGGAAGCCTGATGGTGTGTGAAGTTAGTGAGCCAAATGGAGTTGTTCTCCCACAAGAACCACTCGGCTGATCCTTCTTCAATATGCCCTTCACCAACATGCAGTGTTTCCTTGATTGAATTAGCTCTCACACCAATATTTGCGTCTAGAGCCTTTGCATTGAGGGCTATCTGAAAACGGCTGTGGCGCTGAAGTTGCCTGTGAATGTGGAGTTGGTGGCATGTGAAACTCGCATGTGGAACATTCGTTTGTGTGGGATGCTCTACCAGGTTCATTCCTAGATAATGCATTCAAAGAGCACTAAACATAGAGTGTGAAAACTGAGTTTCCTTGAGAGCTGCTTGGAAGCCTGATGGTGTGTGAAGTTAGTGAGCCAAATGGAGTTGTTCTCCCACAAGAACCACTCGGCTGATCCTTCTTCAATATGCCCTTCACCAACATGCAGTGTTTCCTTGATTGAATTAGCTCTCACACCAATATTTGCGTCTAGAGCCTTTGCATTGAGGGCTATCTGAAACGGCTGTGGCGCTGAAGTTGCCTGTGAATGTGGAGTTGGTGGCATGTGAAACCCGCATGTGGGGCATTCGTTTGTGTGGGATGCTGACCAAGCTTCATTTCATTCCTAGGCACACATAGAGCACTAAGCATAGAGTGTGAAAACTGAGTTTCCTGGAGAGCTGCTTGGAAGCCTGATGGTGTGTGAAGTTAGTGAGCCAAATGGAGTTGTTCTCCCACAAGAACCACTCGGCTGATCCTTCTTCAATATGCCCTTCACCAACATGCAGTGTTTCCTTGATTGAATTAGCTCTCACACCAATATTTGCGTCTAGAGCCTTTGCATTGAGGGCTATCTGAAAACGGCTGTGGCGCTGAAGTTGCCTGTGAATGTGGAGTTGGTGGCATGTGAAACCCGCATGTGGAGCATTCGTTTGTGTGGGATGCTCTACCAGGTTCATTCCTAGATAATGCATTCAAAGAGCACTAAACATAGAGTGTGAAAACTGAGTTTCCTTGAGAGCTGCTTGGAAGCCTGATGGTGTGTGAAGTTAGTGAGCCAAATGGAGTTGTTCTCCCACAAGAACCACTCGGCTGATCCTTCTTCAATATGCCCTTCACCAACATGCAGTGTTTCCTTGATTGAATTAGCTCTCACACCAATATTTGCGTCTAGAGCCTTTGCATTGAGGGCTATCTGAAAACGGCTGTGGCGCTGAAGTTGCCTGTGAATGTGGAGTTGGTGGCATGTGAAACCCGCATGTGGAGCATTCGTTGTGTGGGATGCTGACCAAGCTTCATTTCATTCCTAGG
>NW_026701035.1:0-67675 GCF_030435755.1 Ochotona princeps
CACTCAAGAGCACTAAGCATAGAGTGTGAAAACTGAGTTTCCTTGAGAGCTGCTTGGAAGCCTGATGGTGTGTGAAGTTAGTGAGCCAAATGGAGTTGTTCTCCCACAAGAAACCACTCGGCTGATCCTTCTTCAATATGCCCTTCACCAACATGCAGTGTTTCCTTGATTGAATTAGCTCTCGACACCAATATTTGCGTCTAGAGCCTTTGCATTGAGGCTATCTGAAAACGGCTGTGGCGCTGAAGTTGCTGTGAATGTGGAGTGGTGGCATGTGAAAACCCGCATGTGGAGCATTTCGTTTGTGTGGGATGCTCTACCAGGGTTCATTCCTAGATAATGCAAAGGGCACTATGCCATAGAGTGTGAAAACTGAGTTTCCTTGAGAGCTGCTTGGAAGCCTGATGGTGTGTGACGTTAGTGAGCCAAATGGAGTTGTTCTCCCACAAGAACCACTCGGCTGATCCTTCTTCAACATGCCCTTCACCAACATGCAGTGTTTCCTTGATTGAATTAGCTCTCACACCAATATTTGCATCTAGAGCCTTTGCATTGAGGGCTATCTGAAAACGGCTGTGGCGCTGAAGTTGCCTGTGAATGTGGAGTTGGTGGCATGTGAAACCCACATGTGGAGCATTCGTTTGTGTGGGATGCTCTACCAGGTTCATTCCCAGATAATGCACTCAAAGGGCACTAAGCATAGAGTGTGAAAACTGAGTTTCCTTGAGAGCTGCTTGGAAGCCTGATGGTGTGTGAAGTTAGTGAGCCAAATGGAGTTGTTCTCCCACAAGAACCTCTCGGCTGATCCTTCTTCAATATGCCCTTCACCAACATGCAGTGTTTCCTTGATTGAATTAGCTCTCACACCAATATTTGCGTCTAGAGCCTTTGCATTGAGGGCTATCTGAAAACAGCTGTGGCACTGAAGTTGCCTGTGAATGTGGAGTTGGTGGCATGTGAAACCCGCATGTGGAGCATTCGTTTGTGTGGGATGCTGACCAAGCTTCATTTCTGTCCTGGGCACACAAAGAGCACTAAGCATAGACTGTGAAAACTGAGTTTCCTTGAGAGCTGCTTGGAAGCCTGATGGTGTGTGAAGTTAGTGAGCCAAATGGAGTTGTTCTCCCACAAGAACCACTTGGCTGATCCTTCTTCAATATGCCCTTCACCAACATGCAGTGTTTCCTTGATTGAATTAGCTCTAACACCAATAGTTGCGTCTAGAGCCTTTGCATTGAGGGCTATCTGAAAACGGCTGTGGCGCTGAAGTTGCCTGTGAATGTGGAGTTGGTGGCATGTGAAACCCGCATGTGGAGCATTCGTTTCTGTGGGATGCTCTACCAGGTTCATTCCTAGATAATGCACTCAAAGGGCACTAAGCATAGAGTGTGAAAACTGAGTTTCCTTGAGAGCTGCTTGGAAGCCTGATGGTGTGTGAAGTTAGTGAGCCAAATGGAGTTGTTCTCGCACAAGAACCACTCGGCTGATCCTTCTTCAATATGCCCTTCACCAACATGCAGTGTTTCCTTGATTGAATTAGCTCTCACACCAATATTTGCGTCTAGAGCCTTTGCATTGAGGGCTATCTGAAAACGGCTGTGGCGCTGAAGTTGCCTGTGAATGTGGAGTTGGTGGCATGTGAAACCCGCATGTGGAGCATTCGTTTGTGTGGGATGCTGACCAAGCTTCACTTCAGTCCTAGGCACACAAAGGGCACTAAGCATAGAGTGTGAAAACTGAGTTTCCTTGAGAGCTGCTTGGAAGCCTGATGGTGTGTGAAGTTAGTGAGCCAAATGGAGTTGTTCTCCCACAAGAACCGCTCGGCTGATCCTTCTTCAATATGCCCTTCACCAACATGCAGTGTTTCCTTGATTGAATTAGCTCTCACACCAATATTTGCGTCTAGAGCCTTTGCATTGAGGGCTATCTGAAAACGGCTGTGGCGCTGAAGTTGCCTGTGAATGTGGAGTTGGTGGCATGTGAAACCGGCATGTGGAGCATTCGTTTGTGTGGGATGCTCAACCACTATCATTTCAGTCCTAGCCATACAAAGGGCACTAAGCATAGAGTGTGAAAACTGAGTTTCCTTGAGAGCTGCTTGGAAGCCTGATGGTGTGTGAAGTTAGTGAGCCAAATGGAGTTGTTCTCCCACAAGAACCACTCGGCTGATCCTTCTTCAATATGCCCTTCACCAACATGCAGTGTTTCCTTGATTGAATTAGCTCTCACACCAATATTTGCGTCTAGAGCCTTTGCATTGAGGGCTATCTGAAAACGGCTGTGGCGCTGAAGTTGCCTGTGAATGTGGAGTTGGTGGCATGTGAAACCCGCATGTGGAGCATTCATTTGTGTGGGATGCTCTACCAGGTTCATTCCTAGATAATGCACTCAAAGGGCACTAAGCATAGAGTGTGAAAACTGAGTTTCCTTGAGAGCTGTTTGGAAGCCTGATGGTGTGTGAAGTTAGTGAGCCAAATGGAGTTGTTCTCCCACAAGAACCACTCGGCTGATCCTTCTTCAATATGCCCTTCACCAACATGCAGTGTTTCCTTGATTGAATTAGCTCTCACACCAATATTTGCGTCTAGAGCCTTTGCATTGAGGGCTATCTGAAAACGGCTGTGGCGCTGAAGTTGCCTGTGAATGTGGAGTTGGTGGCATGTGAAACCCGCATGTGGAGCATTCGTTTGTGTGGGATGCTCTACCAGGCTCCTTCCTAGATAATGCACTCAAAGGGCACTAAGCATAGAGTGTGAAAACTGAGTTTCCTTGAGAGCTGCTTGGAAGCCTGATGGTGTGTGAAGTTAGTGAGCCAAATGAAGTTGTTCTCCCACAAGAACCACTCGGCTGATCCTTCTTCAATATGCCCTTCACCAACATGCAGTGTTTCCTTGATTGAATTAGCTCTCACACCAATATTTGCGTCTAGAGCCTTTGCATTGAGGGCTATCTGAAAACGGCTGTGGCGCTGAAGTTGCCTGTGAATGTGGAGTTGGTGGCATGTGAAACCCGCATGTGGAGCATTCGTTTGTGTGGGATGCTCTACCACGTTCATTTCAGTCCTGGGCACACAAAGAGCACTAAGCATAGAGTGTGAAAACTGAGTTTCCTTGAGAGCTGCTTGGAAGCCTGATGGTGTGTGAAGTTAGTGAGCCAAATGGAGTTGTTCTCCCACAAGAACGACTCGGCTGATCCTTCTTCAATATGCCCTTCACCAACATGCAGTGTTTCCTTGATTGAATTAGCTCTCACACCAATATTTGCGTCTAGAGCCTTTGCATTGAGGGCTATCTGAAAACGGCTGTGGCGCTGAATTTGCCTGTGAATGTGGAGTTGGTGGCATGTGAAACCCGCATGTGGAGCATTCGTTTGTGTGGGATGCTGACCAGGCTTCATTTCAGTCCTGGGCACACAAAGAGCACTAAGCATAGAGTGTGAAAACTGAGTTTCCTTGAGAGCTGCTTGGAAGCCTGATGGTGTGTGAAGTTAGTGAGCCAAATGGAGTTGTTCTCCCACAAGAACCACTCGGCTGATCCTTCTTCAATATGCCCTTCACCAACATGCAGTGTTTCCTTGATTGAATTAGCTCTCACACCAATATTTGCGTCTAGAGCCTTTGCATTGAGGGTAATCTGAAAACGGCTGTGGCGCTGAAGTTGCCTGTGAATGTGGAGTTGGTGGCATGTGAAACCCGCATGTGGAGCATTCGTTTGTGTGGGATGCTCTACCAGGTTCATTCCTAGATAATGCACTCAAAGGGCACTAAGCATAGAGTGTGAAAACTGAGTTTCCTTGAGAGCTGCTTGGAAGCCTGATGGTGTGTGAAGTTAGTGAGCCAAATGGAGTTGTTCTCCCACAAGAACCACTCGGCTGATCCTTCTTCAATATGCCCTTCACCAACATGCAGTGTTTCCTTGATTGAATTAGCTCTCACACCAATATTTGGTCTAGAGCCTTTGCATTGAGGGCTATCTGAAAACAGCTGTGGCACTGAAGTTGCCTGTGAATGTGGAGTTGGTGGCATGTGAAACCCGCATGTGGAGCATTCGTTTGTGTGGGATGCTGACCAAGCTTCATTTCAGTCCTGGGCACACAAAGAGCACTAAGCAAAGACTGTGAAAACTGAGTTTCCTTTAGAGCTGCTTGGAAGCCTGATGGTGTGTGAAGTTAGTGAGCCAAATGGAGTTGTTCTCCCACAAGAACCACTCGGCTGATCCTTCTTCAATATGCCCTTCACCAACATGCAGTGTTTCCTTGATTGAATTAGCTCTCACACCAATATTTGCGTCTAGAGCCTTTGCATTGAGGGCTATCTGAAAACGGCTGTGGCGCTGAAGTTGCCTGTGAATGTGGAGTTGGTGGCATGTGAAACCCGCATGTGGAGCATTCGTTTGTGTGGGATGCTCTACCAGGTTCATTCCTAGATAATGCACTCAAAGGGCACTAAGCATAGAGTGTGAAAACTGAGTTTCCTTGAGAGCTGCTTGGAAGCCTGATGGTGTGTGAAGTTAGTGAGCCAAATGGAGTTGTTCTCCCACAAGAACCACTCGGCTGATCCTTCTTCAATATGCCCTTCACCAACATGCAGTGTTTCCTTGATTGCATTAGCTCTCACACCAATATTTGGTCTAGAGCCTTTGCATTGAGGGCTATCTGAAAACAGCTGTGGCACTGAAGTTGCCTGTGAATGTGGAGTTGGTGGCATGTGAAACCCGCATGTGGAGCATTCGTTTGTGTGGGATGCTGACCAAGCTTCATTTCAGTCCTGGGCACACAAAGAGCACTAAGCAAAGACTGTGAAAACTGAGTTTCCTTTAGAGCTGCTTGGAAGCCTGATGGTGTGTGAAGTTAGTGAGCCAAATGGAGTTGTTCTCCCACAAGTACCACTTGGCTGATCCTTCTTCAATATGCCCTTCACCAACATGCAGTGTTTCCTTGATTGAATTAGCTCTCACACCAATATTTGCGTCTAGAGCCTTTGCATTGAGGGCTATCTGAAAACGGCTGTGGCGCTGAAGTTGCCTGTGAATGTGGAGTTGGTGGCATGTGAAACCCGCATGTGGAGCATTCGTTTGTGTGGGATGCTCTACCAGGTTCATTCCTAGATAATGCACTCAAAGGGCACTAAGCATAGAGTGTGAAAACTGAGTTTCCTTGAGAGCTGCTTGGAAGCCTGATGGTGTGTGAAGTTAGTGAGCCAAATGGAGTTGTTCTCCCACAAGAACCACTCGGCTGATCCTTCTCCAATATGCCCTTCACCAACATGCAGTGTTTCCTTGATTGAATTAGCTCTCACACCAATATTTGCGTCTAGAGCCTTTGCATTGAGGGCTTTCTGAAAACGGCTGTGGCGCTGAAGTTGCCTGTGAATGTGGAGTTGGTGGCATGTGAAACCCGCATGTGGAGCATTCGTTTGTGTGGGATGCTGACCAAGCTTCACTTCAGTCCTAGGCACACAAAGAGCACTAAGCATAGAGTGTGAAAACTGAGTTTCCTTGAGAGCTGCTTGGAAGCCTGATGGTGTGTGAAGTTAGTGAGCCAAATGGAGTTGTTCTCCCACAAGAACCGCTCGGCTGATCCTTCTTCAATATGCCCTTCACCAACATGCAGTGTTTCCTTGATTGAATTAGCTCTCACACCAATATTTGCGTCTAGAGCCTTTGCATTGAGGGCTATCTGAAAACGGCTGTGGCGCTGAAGTTGCCTGTGAATGTGGAGTTGGTGGCATGTGAAACCCGCATGTGGAGCATTCGTTTGTGTGGGATGCTCTACCAGGTTCATTCCTAGATAATGCACTCAAAGGGCACTAAGCATAGAGTGTGAAAACTGAGTTTCCTTGAGAGCTGCTTGGAAGCCTGATGGTGTGTGAAGTTAGTGAGCCAAATGGAGTTGTTCTCCCACAAGAACCACTCGGCTGATCCTTCTTCAATATGCCCTTCACCAACATGCAGTGTTTCCTTGATTGAATTAGCTCTCACACCAATATTTGCGTCTAGAGCCTTTGCATTGAGGGCTATCTGAAAACGGCTGTGCGCTGAAGTTGCCTGTGAATGTGGAGTTGGTGGCATGTGAAACCCCCATGTGGAGCATTCGTTTGTGTGGGATGCTCTACCAGGTTCATTCCTAGATAATGCACTCAAAGGGCACTAAGCATAGAGTGTGAAAACTGAGTTTCCTTGAGAGCTGTTTGGAAGCCTGATGGTGTGTGAAGTTAGTGAGCCAAATGGAGTTGTTCTCCCACAAAGAACCACTCGGCTGATCCTTCTTCAATATGCCCTTCACCAACATGCAGTATTTCCTTGATTGAATTAGCTCTCACACCAATATTTGCGTCTAGAGCCTTTGCATTGAGGGCTATCTGAAAATGGCTGTGGCGCTGAAGTTGCCTGTGAATGTGGAGTTGGTGGCATGTGAAACCCGCATGTGGAGCATTCGTTTGTGTGGGATGCTCTACCAGGTTCATTCCTAGATAATGCACTCAAAGGGCACTAAGCATAGAGTGTGAAACTGAGTTTCTTGAGAGCTGCTTGGAAGCCTGATGGTGTGTGAAGTTAGTGAGCCAAATGGAGTTGTTCTCCCACAAGAACCACTCGGCTGATCCTTCTTCAATATGCCCTTCACCAACATGCAGTGTTTCCTTGATTGAATTAGCTCTCACACCAATATTTGCGTCTAGAGCCTTTGCATTGAGGGCTATCTGAAAACGGCTGTGGCGCTGAAGTTGCCTGTGAATGTGGAGTTGGTGGCATGTGAAACCCGCATGTGGAGCATTCGTTTGTGTGGGATGCTGACCAAGCTTCATTTCAGTCCTGGGCACACAAAGAGCACTAAGCATACGAGTGTGAAAACTGAGTTTCCTTGAGAGCTGCTTGGAAGCCTGATGGTGTGTGAAGTTAGTGAGCCAAATGGAGTTGTTCTCCCACAAGAACCACTCGGCTGATCCTTCTTCAATATGCCCTTCACCAACATGCAGTGCTTCCTTGATTGAATTAGCTCTCACACCAATATTTGCGTCTAGAGCCTTTGCATTGAGGGCTATCTGAAAACGGCTGTGGCGCTGAAGTTGCCTGTGAATGTGGAGTTGGTGGCATGTGAAAACCCGCATGTGGAGCATTCGTTTGTGTGGGATGCTCTACCAGGTTCATTCCTAGATAATGCACTCAAAGGGCACTAAGCATAGAGTGTGAAAACTGAGTTTCCTTGAGAGCTGCTTGGAAGCCTGATGGTGTGTGAAGTTAGTGAGCCAAATGGAGTTGTTCTCCCACAAGAACACTCGGCTGATCCTTCTTCAATATGCCCTTCACCAACATGCAGTGTTTCCTGATTGAATTAGCTCTCACACCAATATTTGCGTCTAGAGCCTTTGCATTGAGGGCTATCTGAAAACGGCTGTGGCGCTGAAGTTGCCTGTGAATGTGGAGTTGGTGGCATGTGAAACCCGCATGTGGAGCATTCGTTTGTGTGGGATGCTCTACCACGTTCATTTCAGTCCTAGCCATACAAAGGGCACTAAGCATAGAGTGTGAAAACTGAGTTTCCTTGAGAGCTGCTTGGAAGCCTGATGGTGTGTGAAGTTAGTGAGCCAAATGGAGTTGTTCTCCCACAAGAACCACTTGGCTGATCCTTCTTCAATATGCCCTTCACCAACATGCAGTGTTTCCTTGATTGCATTAGCTCTCACACCAATATTTGCGTCTAGAGCCTTTGCATTGAGGGCTATCTGAAAACGGCTGTGGCACTGAAGTTGCCTGTGAATGTGGAGTTGGTGGCATGTGAAACCCGCATGTGGAGCATTCGTTTGTGTGGGATGCTGACCAAGCTTCATTTCAGTCCTGGGCACACAAAGAGCACTAAGCATAGAGTGTGAAAACTGAGTTTCCTTGAGAGCTGCTTGGAAGCCTGATGGTGTGTGAAGTTAGTGAGCCAAATGGAGTTGTTCTCCCACAAGAACCACTCGGCTGATCCTTCTTCAATATGCCCTTCACCAACATGCAGTGTTTCCTTGATTGAATTAGCTCTCACACCCAATATTTGCGTCTAGAGCCTTTGCATTGAGGGCTATCTGAAAACGGCTGTGGCAATGAAGTTGCCTGTGAATGTGGAGTTGGTGGCATGTGAAACCCGCATGTGGAGCATTCGTTTGTGTGCGATGCTCTACCACGTTCATTTCAGTCCTAGCCATACAAAGGGCACTAAGCATAGAGTGTGAAAACTGAGTTTCCTTGAGAGCTGCTTGGAAGCCTGATGGTGTGTGAAGTTAGTGAGCCAAATGGAGTTGTTCTCGCACAAGAACCACTCGGGCTGATCCTTCTTCAATATGCCCCTTCACCAACATGCAGTGTTTCCTTGATTGAATTAGCTCTCACACCAATATTTGCGTCTAGAGCCTTTGCATTGAGGGCTTTCTGAAAACGGCTGTGGCGCTGAAGTTGCCTGTGAATGTGGAGTTGGTGGCATGTGAAACCCGCATGTGGAGCATTCGTTTGTGTGGGATGCTGACCAAGCTTCACTTCAGTCCTAGGCACACACAAGTGCACTAAGCGTACAGTGTGAAAACTGAGTTTCCTTGAGAGCTGCTTGGAAGCCTGATGGTGTGTGAAGTTAGTGAGCCAAATGGAGTTGTTCTCGCCACAAGAACCACTCGGCTGATCCTTCTTCAATATGCCCTTCACCAACATGCAGTGTTTCCTTGATTGAATTAGCTCTCACACCAATATTTGCGTCTAGAGCCTTTGCATTGAGGCTATCTGAAAACGGCTGTGCGCTGAAGTTGCCTGTGAATGTGGAGTTGGTGGCATGTGAAACCCGCATGTGGAGCATTCGTTTGTGTGGGATGCTCTACCAGGTTCATTCCTAGATAATGCACTCAAAGGGCACTAAGCATAGAGTGTGAAAACTGAGTTTCCTTGAGAGCTGCTTGGAAGCCTGATGGTGTGTGAAGTTAGTGAGCCTAATGGAGTTGTTCTCCCACAAGAACCACTCGGCTGATCCTTCTTCAATATGCCCTTCACCAACATGCAGTGTTTCCTTGATTGAATTAGCTCTCACACCAATATTTGCGTCTAGAGCCTTTGCATTGAGGGCTATCTGAAAACGGCTGTGGCGCTGAAGTTGCCTGTGAATGTGGAGTTGGTGGCATGTGAAACCCGCTTGTGGAGCATTCGTTTGTGTGGGATGCAGACCAAGCTTCACTTCAGTCCTAGGCACACAAAGTGCACTAAGCATAGAGTGTGAAAACTGAGTTTCCTTGAGAGCTGCTTGGAAGCCTGATGGTGTGTGAAGTTAGTGAGCCAAATGGAGTTGTTCTCCCACAAGAACCACTCGGCTGATCCTTCTTCAATATGCCCTTCACCAACATGCAGTGTTTCCTTGATTGCATTAGCTCTCACAGCCAATATTTGCGTCTAGAGCCGTTTGCATTGAGGGCTATCTGAAACGGCTGTGGCGCTGAAGTTGCCTGTGAATGTGGAGTTGGTGGCATGTGAAACCCGCATGTGGAGCATTCGTTTGTGTGGGAAGCTCTACCAAGCTTCATTTCAGTCCTGTGCACACAAAGAGCACTAAGCATAGAGTGTGAAAACTGAGTTTCCTTGAGAGCTGCTTGGAAGCCTGATGGTGTGTGAAGTTAGTGAGCCAAATGGAGTTGTTCTCCCACAAGTACCACTCGGCTGATCCTTCTTCAATATGCCCTTCACCAACATGCAGTGTTTCCTTGATTGAATTAGCTCTCACACCAATATTTGCGTCTAGAGCCTTTGCATTGAGGGCTTTCTGAAAACGGCTGTGGCGCTGAAGTTGCCTGTGAATGTGGAGTGGGTGGCATGTGAAGCCCGCATGTGGAGCATTCGTTTGTGTGGGATGCTCTACCAGGTTCATTCCTAGATAATGCACTCAAAGGGCACTAAGCATAGAGTGTGAAAACTGAGTTTCCTTGAGAGCTGCTTGGAAGCCTGATGGTGTGTGAAGTTAGTGAGCCAAATGAAGTTGTTCTCCCACAAGAACCACTCGGCTGATCCTTCTTCAATATGGCCCTTCACCAACATGCAGTGTTTCCTTGATTGAATTAGCTCTCACGACCAATATTTGCGTCTAGAGCCTTTGCATTGAGGGCTATCTGACAAACGGCTGTGGCGCTGAAGTTGCCTGTGAATGTGGAGTTGGTGGCATGTGAAACCCGCATGTGGAGCATTCGTTTGTGTGGGATGCTCTACCAGGTTCATTCCTAGATAATGCACTCAAAGGGCACTAAGCATAGAGTGTGAAAACTGAGTTTCCTTGAGAGCTGCTTGGAAGCCTGATGGTGTGTGAAAGTTAGTGAGCCAAATGGAGTTGTTCTCCCACAAGAACCACTCGGCTGATCCTTCTTCAATATGCCCTTCACCAACATGCAGTGTTTCCTTGATTGCATTAGCTCTCACACCAATATTTGCGTCTAGAGCCTTTGCATTGAGGGCTATCTGAAAACGGCTGTGGCGCTGAAGTTGCCTGTGAATGTGGAGTTGGTGGCATGTGAAACCCGCATGTGGAGCATTCGTTTGTGTGGGATGCTGACCAAGCTTCATTTCAGTAATGGGCACACAAAGAGCACTAAGCATAGAGTGTGAAAACTGAGTTTCCTTGAGAGCTGCTTGGAAGCCTGATGGTGTGTAAAGTTAGTGAGCCAAATGGAGTTGTTCTCCCACAAGAACCACTTGGCTGATCCTTCTTCAATATGCCCTTCACCAACATGCAGTGTTTCCTTGATTGAATTAGCTCTCAAACCAATATTTGCGTCTAGAGCCTTTGCATTGAGGGCTATCTGAAAACGGCTGTGGCGCTGAAGTTGCCTGTGAATGTGGAGTTGGTGGCATGTGAAACCCGCATGTGGAGCATTCGTTTGTGTGGGATGCTCTACCAGGTTCATTCCTAGATAATGCACTCAAAGGGCACTAAGCATAGAGTGTGAAAACTGAGTTTCCTTGAGAGCTGCTTGGAAGCCTGATGGTGTGTGAAGTTAGTGAGCCAAATGAAGTTGTTCTCCCACAAGAACCACTCGGCTGATCCTTCTTCAATATGCCCTTCACCAACATGCAGTGTTTCCTTGATTGAATTAGCTCTCACACCAATATTTGCGTCTAGAGCCTTTGCATTGAGGGCTATCTGAAAACGGCTGTGGCACTGAAGTTGCCTGTGAATGTGGAGTTGGTGGCATGTGAAACCCGCATGTGGAGCATTCGTTTGTGTGGGATGCTCTACCAGGTTCATTCCTAGATAATGCACTCAAAGGGCACTAAGCATAGAGTGTGAAAACTGAGTTTCCTTGAGAGCTGCTTGGAAGCCTGATGGTGTGTGAAGTTAGTGAGCCAAATGGAGTTGTTCTCCCACAAGAACCACTCGGCTGATCCTTCTTCAATATGCCCTTCACCAACATGCAGTGTTTCCTTGATTGCATTAGCTCTCACACCAATATTTGGTCTAGAGCCTTTGCATTGAGGGCTATCTGAAAACGGCTGCGGCGCTGAAGTTGCCTGTGAATGTGGAGTTGGTGGCATGTGAAACCCGCATGTGGAGCATTCGTTTGTGTGGGATGCTGACCAAGCTTCATTTCAGTCCTGGGCACACAAAGAGCACTAAGCATAGAGTGTGAAAACTGAGTTTCCTTGAGAGCTGCTTGGAAGCCTGATGGTGTGTGAAGTTAGTGAGCCAAATGGAGTTGTTCTCCCACAAGAACCACTCGGCTGATCCTTCTTCAATATGCCCTTCACCAACATGCAGTGTTTCCTTGATTGCATTAGCTCTCACACCAATATTTGGTCTAGAGCCTTTGCATTGAGGGCTATCTGAAAACGGCTGCGGCGCTGAAGTTGCCTGTGAATGTGGAGTTGGTGGCATGTGAAACCCGCATGTGGAGCATTCGTTTGTGTGGGATGCTGACCAAGCTTCATTTCAGTCCTGTGCACACAAAGAGCACTAAGCATAGAGTGTGAAAACTGAGTTTCCTTGAGAGCTGCTTGGAAGCCTGATGGTGTGTGAAGTTAGTGAGCCAAATGGAGTTGTTCTCCCACAAGAACCACTTGGCTGATCCTTCTTCAATATGCCCTTCACCAACATGCAGTGTTTCCTTGATTGAATTAGCTCTCACACCAATATTTGCATCTAGAGCCTTTGCATTGAGGGCTATCTGAAAACGGCTGTGGCGCTGAAGTTGCCTGTGAATGTGGAGTTGGTGGCATGTGAAACCCGCATGTGGAGCATTCGTTTGTGTGATATGCTCTACCACGTTCATTTCAGTCCTAGCCATACAAAGCGCACTAAGCATAGAGCGTGAAAACTGAGTTTATTTGAGAGCTGCTTGGAAGCCTGATGGTGTTTGAAGTTAGTGAGCCAAATGGAGTTGTTCTCCCACAAGAACCACTCGGCTGATCCTTCTTCAATATGCCCTTCACCAACATGCAGTGTTTCCTTGATTGAATTAGCTCTCACACCAATATTTGCGTCTAGAGCCTTTGCATTGAGGGCTATCTGAAAACGGCTGTGGCGCTGAAGTTGCCTGTGAATGTGGAGTTGGTGGCATGTGAAACCCGCATGTGGAGCATTCGTTTGTGTGGGATGCTGACCAAGCTTCATTTCAGTCCTGGGCACACAAAGAGCACTAAGCATAGAGTGTGAAAACTGAGTTTCCTTGAGAGCTGCTTGGAAGCCTGATGGTGTGTGACGTTAGTGAGCCAAATGGAGTTGTTCTCCCACAAGAACCACTCGGCTGATCCTTCTTCAATATGCCCTTCACCAACATGCAGTGTTTCCTTGATTGAATTAGCTCTCACACCAATATTTGCGTCTAGAGCCTTTGCATTGAGGGCTATCTGAAAACGGCTGTGGCGCTGAAGTTGCCTGTGAATGTGGAGTTGGTGGCATGTGAAACCCGCATGTGGAGCATTCGTTTGTGTGCGATGCTCTACCAGGTTCATTCCTAGATAATGCACTCAAAGGGCACTAAGCATAGAGTGTGAAAACTGAGTTTCCTTGAGAGCTGCTTGGAAGCCTGATGGTGTGTGAAGTTAGTGAGCCAAATGGAGTTGTTCTCCCACAAGAACCACTCGGCTGATCCTTCTTCAATATGCCCTTCACCAACATGCAGTGTTTCCTTGATTGAATTAGCTCTCACACCAATATTTGCGTCTAGAGCCTTTGCATTGAGGGCTTTCTGAAAACGGCTGTGGCGCTGAAGTTGCCTGTGAATGTGGAGTTGGTGGCATGTGAAACCCGCATGTGGAGCATTCGTTTGTGTGGGATGCTGACCAAGCTTCACTTCAGCCCTAGGCACACAAAGAGCACTAAGCATAGAGTGTGAAAACTGAGTTTCCTTGAGAGCTGCTTGGAAGCCTGATGGTGTGTGACGTTAGTGAGCCAAATGGAGTTGTTCTCCCACAAGAACCACTCGGCTGATCCTCCTTCAAAATGCCCTTCACCAACATGCAGTGTTTCCTTGATTGAATTAGCTCTCACACCAATATTTGCGTCTAGAGCCTTTGCATTGAGGGCTATCTGAAAACGGCTGTGGCGCTGAAGTTGCCTGTGAATGTGGAGTTGGTGGCATGTGAAACCCGCATGTGGAGCATTCGTTTCTGTGGGATGCTCTACCAGGTTGATTCCTAGATAATGCACTCAAAGGGCACTAAGCATAGAGTGTGAAAACTGAGTTTCCTTGAGAGCTGTTTGGAAGCCTGATGGTGTGTGAAGTTAGTGAGCCAAATGGAGTTGTTCTCCCACAAGAACCACTCGGCTGATCCTTCTTCAATATGCCCTTCACCAACATGCAGTGTTTCCTTGATTGCATTAGCTCTCACACCAATATTTGCGTCTAGAGCCTTTGCATTGAGGGCTATCTGAAAACGGCTGTGGCGCTGAAGTTGCCTGTGAATGTGGAGTTGGTGGCATGTGAAACCCGCATGTGGAGCATTCGTTTGTGTGGGATGCTGACCAAGCTTCATTTCAGTCCTGGGCACACAAAGAGCACTAAGCATAGAGTGTGAAAACTGAGTTTCCTTGAGAGCTGCTTGTAAGCCTGATGATGTGTGAAGTTAGTGAGCCAAATGGAGTTGTTCTCCCACAAGAACCACTCGGCTGATCCTTCTTCAATATGCCCTTCACCAACATGCAGTGTTTCCTTGATTGAATTAGCTCTCACACCAATATTTGCGTCTAGAGCCTTTGCATTGAGGGCTATCTGAAAACGGCTGTGGCGCTGAAGTTGCCTGTGAATGTGGAGTTGGTGGCATGTGAAACCCGCATGTGGAGCATTCGTTTGTGTGGGATGCTCTACCAGGTTCATTCCTAGATAATGCACTCAAAGGGCACTAAGCATAGAGTGTGAAAACTGAGTTTCCTTGAGAGCTGCTTGGAAGCCTGATGGTGTGTGAAGTTAGTGAGCCAAATGGAGTTGTTCTCCCACAAGAACCACTCGACTGATCCTTCTTCAATATGCCCTTCACCAACATGCAGTGTTTCCTTGATTGAATTAGCTCTCACACCAATATTTGCGTCTAGAGCCTTTGCATTGAGGGCTATCTGAAAACGGCTGTGGCGCTGAAGTTGCCTGTGAATGTGGAGTTGGTGGCATGTGAAACCTGCATGTGGAGCATTCGTTTGTGTGGGATGCTTACCAAGCTTCATTTCAGTCCTGGGCACACAAAGAGCACTAAGCATAGAGTGTGAAAACTGAGTTTCCTTGAGAGCTGCTTGGAAGCCTGATGGTGTGTGAAGTTAGTGAGCCAAATGGAATTGTTCTCCCACAAGAACCACTCGGCTGATCCTTCTTCAATATGCCCTTCACCAACATGCAGTGTTTCCTTGATTGAATTAGCTCTCACACCAATATTTGCGTCTAGAGCCTTTGCATTGAGGGCTATCTGAAAACGGCTGTGGCGCTGAAGTTGCCTGTGAATGTGGAGTTGGTGGCATGTGAAACCCGCATGTGGAGCATTCGTTTGTGTGGGATGCTCTACCAGGTTCATTCCTAGATAATGCACTCAAAGGGCACTAAGCATAGAGTGTGAAAACTGAGTTTCCTTGAGAGCTGCTTGGAAGCCTGATGGTGTGTGAAGTTAGTGAGCCAAATGGAGTTGTTCTCCCACAAGAACCACTCGGCTGATCCTTCTTCAATATGCCCTTCACCAACATGCAGTGTTTCCTTGATTGCATTAGCTCTCACACCAATATTTGGTCTAGAGCCTTTGCATTGAGGGCTATCTGAAAACGGCTGCGGCGCTGAAGTTGCCTGTGAATGTGGAGTTGGTGGCATGTGAAACCCGCATGTGGAGCATTCGTTTGTGTGGGATGCTGACCAAGCTTCATTTCAGTCCTGGGCACACAAAGAGCACTAAGCATAGAGTGTGAAAACTGAGTTTCCTTGAGAGCTGCTTGGAAGCCTGATGGTGTGTGAAGTTAGTGAGCCAAATGGAGTTGTTCTCCCACAAGAACCACTTGGCTGATCCTTCTTCAATATGCCCTTCACCAACATGCAGTGTTTCCTTGATTGAATTAGCTCTCACACCAATATTTGCATCTAGAGCCTTTGCATTGAGGGCTATCTGAAAACGGCTGTGGCGCTGAAGTTGCCTGTGAATGTGGAGTTGGTGGCATGTGAAACCCGCATGTGGAGCATTCGTTTGTGTGATATGCTCTACCACGTTCATTTCAGTCCTAGCCATACAAAGCGCACTAAGCATAGAGCGTGAAAACTGAGTTTATTTGAGAGCTGCTTGGAAGCCTGATGGTGTTTGAAGTTAGTGAGCCAAATGGAGTTGTTCTCCCACAAGAACCACTCGGCTGATCCTTCTTCAATATGCCCTTCACCAACATGCAGTGTTTCCTTGATTGAATTAGCTCTCACACCAATATTTGCGTCTAGAGCCTTTGCATTGAGGGCTATCTGAAAACGGCTGTGGCGCTGAAGTTGCCTGTGAATGTGGAGTTGGTGGCATGTGAAACCCGCATGTGGAGCATTCGTTTGTGTGGGATGCTGACCAAGCTTCATTTCAGTCCTGGGCACACAAAGAGCACTAAGCATAGAGTGTGAAAACTGAGTTTCCTTGAGAGCTGCTTGGAAGCCTGATGGTGTGTGACGTTAGTGAGCCAAATGGAGTTGTTCTCCCACAAGAACCACTCGGCTGATCCTTCTTCAATATGCCCTTCACCAACATGCAGTGTTTCCTTGATTGAATTAGCTCTCACACCAATATTTGCGTCTAGAGCCTTTGCATTGAGGGCTATCTGAAAACGGCTGTGGCGCTGAAGTTGCCTGTGAATGTGGAGTTGGTGGCATGTGAAACCCGCATGTGGAGCATTCGTTTGTGTGCGATGCTCTACCAGGTTCATTCCTAGATAATGCACTCAAAGGGCACTAAGCATAGAGTGTGAAAACTGAGTTTCCTTGAGAGCTGCTTGGAAGCCTGATGGTGTGTGAAGTTAGTGAGCCAAATGGAGTTGTTCTCCCACAAGAACCACTCGGCTGATCCTTCTTCAATATGCCCTTCACCAACATGCAGTGTTTCCTTGATTGAATTAGCTCTCACACCAATATTTGCGTCTAGAGCCTTTGCATTGAGGGCTTTCTGAAAACGGCTGTGGCGCTGAAGTTGCCTGTGAATGTGGAGTTGGTGGCATGTGAAACCCGCATGTGGAGCATTCGTTTGTGTGGGATGCTGACCAAGCTTCACTTCAGCCCTAGGCACACAAAGAGCACTAAGCATAGAGTGTGAAAACTGAGTTTCCTTGAGAGCTGCTTGGAAGCCTGATGGTGTGTGACGTTAGTGAGCCAAATGGAGTTGTTCTCCCACAAGAACCACTCGGCTGATCCTCCTTCAAAATGCCCTTCACCAACATGCAGTGTTTCCTTGATTGAATTAGCTCTCACACCAATATTTGCGTCTAGAGCCTTTGCATTGAGGGCTATCTGAAAACGGCTGTGGCGCTGAAGTTGCCTGTGAATGTGGAGTTGGTGGCATGTGAAACCCGCATGTGGAGCATTCGTTTCTGTGGGATGCTCTACCAGGTTGATTCCTAGATAATGCACTCAAAGGGCACTAAGCATAGAGTGTGAAAACTGAGTTTCCTTGAGAGCTGTTTGGAAGCCTGATGGTGTGTGAAGTTAGTGAGCCAAATGGAGTTGTTCTCCCACAAGAACCACTCGGCTGATCCTTCTTCAATATGCCCTTCACCAACATGCAGTGTTTCCTTGATTGCATTAGCTCTCACACCAATATTTGCGTCTAGAGCCTTTGCATTGAGGGCTATCTGAAAACGGCTGTGGCGCTGAAGTTGCCTGTGAATGTGGAGTTGGTGGCATGTGAAACCCGCATGTGGAGCATTCGTTTGTGTGGGATGCTGACCAAGCTTCATTTCAGTCCTGGGCACACAAAGAGCACTAAGCATAGAGTGTGAAAACTGAGTTTCCTTGAGAGCTGCTTGTAAGCCTGATGATGTGTGAAGTTAGTGAGCCAAATGGAGTTGTTCTCCCACAAGAACCACTCGGCTGATCCTTCTTCAATATGCCCTTCACCAACATGCAGTGTTTCCTTGATTGAATTAGCTCTCACACCAATATTTGCGTCTAGAGCCTTTGCATTGAGGGCTATCTGAAAACGGCTGTGGCGCTGAAGTTGCCTGTGAATGTGGAGTTGGTGGCATGTGAAACCCGCATGTGGAGCATTCGTTTGTGTGGGATGCTCTACCAGGTTCATTCCTAGATAATGCACTCAAAGGGCACTAAGCATAGAGTGTGAAAACTGAGTTTCCTTGAGAGCTGCTTGGAAGCCTGATGGTGTGTGAAGTTAGTGAGCCAAATGGAGTTGTTCTCCCACAAGAACCACTCGACTGATCCTTCTTCAATATGCCCTTCACCAACATGCAGTGTTTCCTTGATTGAATTAGCTCTCACACCAATATTTGCGTCTAGAGCCTTTGCATTGAGGGCTATCTGAAAACGGCTGTGGCGCTGAAGTTGCCTGTGAATGTGGAGTTGGTGGCATGTGAAACCTGCATGTGGAGCATTCGTTTGTGTGGGATGCTTACCAAGCTTCATTTCAGTCCTGGGCACACAAAGAGCACTAAGCATAGAGTGTGAAAACTGAGTTTCCTTGAGAGCTGCTTGGAAGCCTGATGGTGTGTGAAGTTAGTGAGCCAAATGGAATTGTTCTCCCACAAGAACCACTCGGCTGATCCTTCTTCAATATGCCCTTCACCAACATGCAGTGTTTCCTTGATTGAATTAGCTCTCACACCAATATTTGCGTCTAGAGCCTTTGCATTGAGGGCTATCTGAAAACGGCTGTGGCGCTGAAGTTGCCTGTGAATGTGGAGTTGGTGGCATGTGAAACCCGCATGTGGAGCATTCGTTTGTGTGGGATGCTGACCAAGCTTCACTTCAGTCCTTGCCATACAAAGAGCACTAAGCATACAGTGTGAAAACTGAGTTTCCTTGAGAGCTGTTTGGAAGCCTGATGGTGTGTGAAGTTAGTGTGCCAAATGGAGTTGTTCTCCCACAAGAACCACTCGGCTGATCCTTCTTCAATATGCCCTTCACCAACATGCAGTGTTTCCTTGATTGAATTAGCTCTCACACCAATATTTGCGTCTAGAGCCTTTGCATTGAGGGCTATCTGAAAACGGCTGTGGCGCTGAAGTTGCCTGTGAATGTGGAGTTGGTGGCATGTGAAACCCGCATGTGGAGCATTCGTTTGTGTGGGATGCTCTACCAGGTTCATTCCTAGATAATGCACTCAAAGGGCACTAAGCATAGAGTGTGAAAACTGAGTTTCCTTGAGAGCTGCTTGGAAGCCTGATGGTGTGTGAAGTTAGTGAGCTAAATGGAGTTGTTCTCCCACAAGAACCACTCGGCTGATCCTTCTTCAATATGCCCTTCACCAACATGCAGTGTTTCCTTGATTGAATTAGCTCTCACACCAATATTTGCGTCTAGAGCCTTTGCATTGAGGGCTATCTGAAAACGGCTGTGGCGCTGAAGTTGCCTGTGAATGTGGAGTTGGTGGCATGTGAAGCCCGCATGTGGAGCATTCGTTTGTGTGGGATGCTCTACCAGGTTCATTCCTAGAAAATGCACTCAAAGGGCACTAAGCATAGAGTGTGAAAACTGAGTTTCCTTGAGAGCTGCTTGGAAGCCTGATGGTGTGTGAAGTTAGTGAGCCAAATGGAGTTGTTCTCCCACAAGAACCACTCGGCTGATCCTTCTTCAATATGCCCTTCACCAACATGCAGTGTTTCCTTGATTGAATTAGCTCTCACACCAATATTTGCGTCTAGAGCCTTTGCATTGAGGGCTATCTGAAAACGGCTGTGGCGCTGAAGTTGCCTGTGAATGTGGAGTTGGTGGCGTGTGAAACCCGCATGTGGAGCATTCGTTTGTGTGGGATGCTCTACCAGGTTCATTCCTAGATAATGCACTCAAAGGGCACTAAGCATAGAGTGTGAAAACTGAGTTTCCTTGAGAGCTGCTTGGAAGCCTGATGGTGTGTGAAGTTAGTGAGCCAAATGGAGTTGTTCTCCCACAAGAACCACTCGGCTGATCCTTCTTCAATATGCCCTTCACCAACATGCAGTGTTTCCTTGATTGAATTAGCTCTCACACCAATATTTGCGTCTAGAGCCTTTGCATTGAGGGCTATCTGAAAACGGCTGTGGCGTTGAAGTTGCCTGTGAATGTGGAGTTGGTGGCATGTGAAACCCGCATGTGGAGCATTCGTTTGTGTGGGATGCTCTACCAGGTTCATTCCTTGATAATGCACTCAAAGGGCACTAAGCATAGAGTGTGAAAACTGAGTTTCCTTGAGAGCTGTTTGGAAGCCTGATGATGTGTGAAGTTAGTGAGCCAAATGGAGTTGTTCTCCCACAAGAACCACTCGGCTGATCCTTCTTCAATATGCCCTTCATCAACATGCAGTGTTTCTTTGATTGAATTAGCTCTCACACCAATATTTGCGTCTAGAGCCTTTGCATTGAGGGCTATCTGAAAACGGCTGTGGCGCTGAAGTTGCAAGTGAATGTGGAGTTGGTGGCATGTGAAACCCGCATGTGGAGCATTCGTTTGTGTTGGATGCTCTACCAGGTTCATTTCAGTGCTAGCCATACAAAGGGCACTAAGCATAGAGTGTGAAACCTGAGTTTCCTTGAGAGCTGCTTGGAAGCCTGATGGTGTGTGAAGTTAGTGAGCCAAATGGAGTTGTTCTCCCACAAGAACCACTCGGCTGATCCTTCTTCAATATGCCCTTCAGCAACATGCAGTGTTTCCTTGATTGCATTAGCTCTCACACCAATATTTGCGTCTAGAGCCTTTGCATTGAGGGCTATCTGAAAACGGCTGTGGCGCTGAAGTTGCCTGTGAATGTGGAGTTGGTGGCATGTGAAACCCGCATGTGGAGCATTCGTTTGTGTGGGATGCTGACCAAGCTTCACTTCAGCCCTAGGCACACAAAGAGCACTAAGCATAGAGTGTGAAAACTGAGTTTCCTTGAGAGCTGCTTGGAAGCCTGATGGTGTGTGAAGTTAGTGAGCCAAATGGAGTTGTTCTCCCACAAGAACCACTCGGCTGATCCTCCTTCAAAATGCCCTTCACCAACATGCAGTGTTTCCTTGATTGAATTAGCTCTCACACCAATATTTGCGTCTAGAGCCTTTGCATTGAGGGCTATCTGAAAACGGCTGTGGCGCTGAAGTTGCCTGTGAATGTGGAGTTGGTGGCATGTGAAACCCGCATGTGGAGCATTCGTTTCTGTGGGATGCTCTACCAGGTTGATTCCTAGATAATGCACTCAAAGGGCACTAAGCATAGAGTGTGAAAACTGAGTTTCCTTGAGAGCTGTTTGGAAGCCTGATGGTGTGTGAAGTTAGTGAGCCAAATGGAGTTGTTCTCCCACAAGAACCACTCGGCTGATCCTTCTTCAATATGCCCTTCACCAACATGCAGTGTTTCCTTGATTGCATTAGCTCTCACACCAATATTTGCGTCTAGAGCCTTTGCATTGAGGGCTATCTGAAAACGGCTGTGGCGCTGAAGTTGCCTGTGAATGTGGAGTTGGTGGCATGTGAAACCCGCATGTGGAGCATTCGTTTGTGTGGGATGCTGACAAAGCTTCATTTCAGTCCTGGGCACACAAAGAGCACTAAGCATAGAGTGTGAAAACTGAGTTTCCTTGAGAGCTGCTTGGAAGCCTGATGATGTGTGAAGTTAGTGAGCCAAATGGAGTTGTTCTCCCACAAGAACCACTCGGCTGATCCTTCTTCAATATGCCCTTCACCAACATGCAGTGTTTCCTTGATTGAATTAGCTCTCACACCAATATTTGCGTCTAGAGCCTTTGCATTGAGGGCTATCTGAAAACGGCTG
This sequence comes from Ochotona princeps, assembly GCF_030435755.1. Lineage (NCBI taxonomy): Eukaryota > Metazoa > Chordata > Mammalia > Lagomorpha > Ochotonidae > Ochotona > Ochotona princeps. Next base: position 21,380 of record NW_026701035.1, read on the forward strand.
TGGCACTGAAGTTGCCTGTGAATGTGGAGTTGGTGGTATGTGAAACCCGCATGTGGAGCATTCGTTTGTGTGGGATGCTCTACCAGGTTCATTCCTAGATAATGCACTCAAAGGGCACTAAGCATAGAGTGTGAAAACTGAGTTTCCTTGAGAGCTGCTTGGAAGCCTGATGGTGTGTGAAGTTAGTGAGCCAAATGGAAATGTTCTCCCACAAGTGCCACTCGGCTGATCCTTCTTCAATATGCCCTTCACCAACATGCAGTGTTTCCTTGATTGAATTAGCTCTCACACCAATATTTGCGTCTAGAGCCTTTGCATTGAGGGCTATCTGAAAACGGCTGTGGCGCTGAAGTTGCCTGTGAATGTGGAGTTGGTGGCATGTGAAACCCGCATGTGGAGCATTCGTTTGTGTGGGATGCTCTACCAGGTTCATTCCTAGATAATGCACTCAAAGGGCACTAAGCATAGAGTGTGAAAACTGAGTTTCCTTGAGAGCTGCTTGGAAGCCTGATGGTGTGTGAAGTTAGTGAGCCAAATGGAGTTGTTCTCCCACAAGAACCACTCGGCTGATCCTTCTTCAATATGCCCTTCACCAACATGCAGTGTTTCCTTGATTGAATTAGCTCTCACACCAATATTTGCGTCTAGAGCCTTTGCATTGAGGGCTATCTGAAAACGGCTGTGGCGCTGAAGTTGCAAGTGAATGTGGAGTTGGTGGCATGTGAAACCTGCATGTGGAGCATTCGTTTGTGTGGGATGCTGACCAAGCTTCATTTCAGTCCTGGGCACACAAAGAGCACTAAGCATAGAGTGTGAAAACTGAGTTTCCTTGAGAGCTGCTTGGAAGCCTGATGGTGTGTGAAGTTAGTGAGCCAAATGGAATTGTTCTCCCACAAGAACCACTCGGATGATCCTTCTTCAATATGCCCTTCACCAACATGCAGTGTTTCCTTGATTGAATTAGCTCTCACACCAATATTTGCGTCTAGAGCCTTTGCATTGAGGGCTATCTGAAAACGGCTGTGGCGCTGAAGTTGCCTGTGAATGTGGAGTTGGTGGCATGTGAAACCCGCATGTGGAGCATTCGTTTGTGTGGGATGCTGACCAAGCTTCACTTCAGTCCTAGGCACACAAAGAGCACTAAGCATACAGTGTGAAAACTGAGTTTCCTTGAGAGCTGTTTGGAAGCCTGATGGTGTGTGAAGTTAGTGTGCCAAATGGAGTTGTTCTCCCACAAGAACCACTCGGCTGATCCTTCTTCAATATGCCCTTCACCAACATGCAGTGTTTCCTTGATTGAATTAGCTCTCACCAATATTTGCGTCTAGAGCCTTTGCATTGAGGGCTATCTGAAAACGGCTGTGGCGCTGAAGTTGCCTGTGAATGTGGAGTTGGTGGCATGTGAAACCCGCATGTGGAGCATTCGTTTGTGTGGGATGCTCTACCAGGTTCATTCCTAGATAATGCACTCAAAGGGCACTAAGCATAGAGTGTGAAAACTGAGTTTCCTTGAGAGCTGCTTGGAAGCCTGATGGTGTGTTTAGTTAGTGAGCTAAATGGAGTTGTTCTCCCACAAGAACCACTCGGCTGATCCTTCTTCAATATGCCCTTCACCAACATGCAGTGTTTCCTTGATTGAATTAGCTCTCACACCAATATTTGCGTCTAGAGCCTTTGCATTGAGGGCTATCTGAAAACGGCTGTGGCGCTGAAGTTGCCTGTGAATGTGGAGTTGGTGGCATGTGAAGCCCGCATGTGGAGCATTCGTTTGTGTGGGATGCTCTACCAGGTTCATTCCTAGAAAATGCACTCAAAGGGCACTAAGCATAGAGTGTGAAAACTGAGTTTCCTTGAGAGCTGCTGGGAAGCCTGATGGTGTGTTAAGTTAGTGAGCCAAATGGAGTTGTTCTCCCACAAGAACCACTCGGCTGATCCTTCTTCAATATGCCCTTCACCAACATGCAGTGTTTCCTTGATTGAATTAGCTCTCACACCAATATTTGCGTCTAGAGCCTTTGCATTGAGGGCTATCTGAAAACGGCTGTCGCGCTGAAGTTGCCTGTGAATGTGGAGTTGGTGGCGTGTGAAACCCGCATGTGGAGCATTCGTTTGTGTGGGATGCTCTACCAGGTTCATTCCTAGATAATGCACTCAAAGGGCACTAAGCATAGAGTGTGAAAACTGAGTTTCCTTGAGAGCTGCTTGGAAGCCTGATGGTGTGTGAAGTTAGTGAGCCAAATGGAGTTGTTCTCCCACAAGAACCACTCGGCTGATCCTTCTTCAATATGCCCTTCACCAACATGCAGTGTTTCCTTGATTGAATTAGCTCTCACACCAATATTTGCGTCTAGAGCCTTTGCATTGAGGGCTATCTGCAAACGGCTGTGGCGTTGAAGTTGCCTGTGAATGTGGAGTTGGTGGCATGTGAAACCCGCATGTGGAGCATTCGTTTGTGTGGGATGCTCTACCAGGTTCATTCCTAGATAATTCACTCAAAGGGCACTAAGCATAGAGTGTGAAAACTGAGTTTCCTTGAGAGCTGTTTGGAAGCCTGATGATGTGTGAAGTTAGTGAGCCAAATGGAGTTGTTCTCCCACAAGAACCACTCGGCTGATCCTTCTTCAATATGCCCTTCATCAACATGCAGTGTTTCTTTGATTGAATTAGCTCTCACACCAATATTTGCGTCTAGAGCCTTTGCATTGAGGGCTATCTGAAAACGGCTGTGGCGCTGAAGTTGCCTGTGAATGTGGAGTTGGTGGCATGTGAAACCCGCATGTGGAGCATTCGTTTCTGTGGGATGCTCTACCAGGTTCATTTCAGTGCTAGCCATACAAAGGGCACTAAGCATAGAGTGTGAAACCTGAGTTTCCTTGAGAGCTGCTTGGAAGCCTGATGGTGTGTGAAGTTAGTGAGCCAAATGGAGTTGTTCTCCCACAAGAACCACTCGGCTGATCCTTCTTCAATATGCCCTTCAGCAACATGCAGTGTTTCCTTGATTGAATTAGCTCTCACACCAATATTTGCGTCTAGAGCCTTTGCATTGAGGGCTATCTGAAAACGGCTGTGGCGCTGAAGTTGCCTGTGAATGTGGAGTTGGTGGCATGTGAAACCCGCATGTGGTGCATTCGTTTATGTGTGGGATGCTCTCCAAGCTTCATTTCAGTCCTAGGCACTCAAAGGGCACTAAGCATAGAGTGTGAAAACTGAGTTTCCTTGAGAGCTGTTTGGAAGCCTGATGATGTGTGAAGTTAGTGAGCCAAATGGAGTTGTTCTCCCACAAGAACCACTCGGCTGATCCTTCTTCAATATGCCCTTCACCAACATGCAGTGTTTCCTTGATTGAATTAGCTCTCACATCAATATTTGCGTCTAGAGCCTTTGCATTGAGGGCTATCTGAAAACGGCTGTGGCGCTGAAGTTGCAAGTGAATGTGGAGTTGGTGGCATGTGAAACCCGCATGTGGAGCATTCGTTTGTGTGGGATGCTCTACCAGGTTCATTCCTAGATAATGCACTCAAAGGGCACTAAGCATAGAGTGTGAAAACTGAGTTTCCTTGAGAGCTGCTTGGAAGCCTGATGGTGTGTGAAGTTAGTGAGCCAAATGGAGTTGTTCTCCCACAAGAACCACTCGGCTGATCCTTCTTCAATATGCCCTTCACCAACATGCAGTGTTTCCTTGATTGAATTAGCTCTCACACCAATATTTGCGTCTAGAGCCTTTGCATTGAGGGCTATCTGAAAACGGCTGTGGCGCTGAAGTTGCCTGTGAATGTGGAGTTGGTGGCATGTGAAACCCGCATGTGGAGCATTCGTTTGTGTGGGATGCTCTACCAGGTTCATTTCAGTCCTAGCCATACAAAGGGCACTAAGCATTGTTGCGGCTAGCTGAGCCGGCGTAGTAGGCACGGCGAATGTCCGAGCGAAAAGCACCGACACACGGAGACCATGATGATGTTACAAGTGCTGGGAGCCGACTCCTCCGGAGCCGTCCTCCACAAGCCTCTTTATTACCATATTACCTCCTCTTTCCCCCAAGCCCATCAACAGGACAATAGGACACCAATGAGTCTGCAAAGGCTAGGTGCTACTGCCTTAGGCCCGATTCCTGAGTGCTCAACTTAAGGAATGTAAATCAGCTCCACAGCCCACAACATATTCCCCCTTCTGTATTAAAGCAGACTTGAATGCGCCTGTCTTAGGTTGTGGACTCTCAGGTTATCAGCCTTACCCGTCATCGGGAACCTCCGTAGCATGACGGAGACCCTGTCCTAGGTTGGTCAGTTCCCAGTCCATCTTACCCGTCACTGGCTGCCATTCAACGCCTTGTCTGCTGCAGCTGCTCAACCATACTTGGGGAGGCTGGTAACCCTGTTCCAAGGCTGGGAGTGAATATCAGCTCAGTAGCAAAGAGCAAACAGCAGTTTTCGGGCTTGGGAAAACAAAGCACTTCACAGGTGAAACATACATTAAAGGCACAATGGGAGGCAAGAGGCCATGATCTTAGGAGTAACTTAGCTCGTAACAATGAGCAGACAGCAGTTCCCAGGCTTGGGAAAACAATTAGCACTTGCACAGATGATAAAACAGAAATGCATACAATACAACAGAAAGGCATACGATGGGGTACAGGAGGCCTAGACCAAATCTAACAGCATTTGCTATTTCTTTTCCAACAAATCAACCCATAGTCCAGCATAGTCCAGTATGCCCACCCGCTCATGTTCATCAGTAAAGTCCTGTTGTTCCATAACTCTGGCAGTCTGTTCTGCAACCTTGTTCACTGTCACCACGGTAGCTGGTGGTGGCGGCTGTTGATGTACTGGCTATGATGGTCGCCGTTATGCCAAAGTCTCTTTTATTCTTATCAGGCCAACATAGGCCTCTCCATCAGTCCCAACAGGCACAGGCGGGATTCAGGGCAGCTGCAGGATAACAGCAGAATCGCAATAGCCATTCCAGCATGCTGTCAGGGTGCACTGGAACTTGGTGTCATTCCTTTCAGAGGCATCTCCTGTGCTTAAGAGAGAAGCATAGGGATAACACAAGCAAACACAAGCTTCAAATTCAAGAGCTAAGGTTCACTCACAAGAGCGAGTCCTCAGGTTCAGAGGAAAGAAGAAACTAATCCTCTGCCATAGTGGCGGGAGGAGAAACAAGAGAGAAAAACCCGTAAAGTTTCCTCTCAAAGATGTTTCTCCAAAAACAAAGAAAATTCCTGGTATCCAAGGTACCTGGCCTAGAGACAAAAGGCCAGAAAGGTGTCACTGCCCAACTTCCTTGGTCCCTTTCAAATGATAAAGAGGCCAGTCTGAAACCCTCCTCCTTGCCAATGCCTGGAGAAGTGGGCTGAGGCTTCAGGTGGGGAATAGAAATGCAAATGTCACCCTTGTCTGTTGGGGAAGTAAGTACCTGTTAAGATAAGCATTTGTCCTGGGAGAGACATGCTCTGGTGACTCCAAGACAAGGTGGGGAAAATATAAACCTAACAAAAGGAGTTTCAAATCAAAGCACGGATGGGTAATAGCAAGGCTCAATACTTCCTCCCCCATCCCACATAGCTCTCAGAGAACAAAGTCCAAAGCCACTGATAAACTTCGGCTTTGCCAACAGTCAGGGAACACGCTGAAGAACAGCGACAAAATACTGATATACTTATGTTAAATATAAAGGCCTAATATACTTGCTTGTCCCGTTGATCTTCCGACTCAAATGCCATCATCTTGTCCAGTATCCGAGCTCTCATAAGACTCTGCAGCAGAAGCTTGCCGGACAAGCCTCTCAGGAATCCACCTCGGACCATTTTCATTTTCTGGGAAAACACAAACTGATCCTCGCCCCCAAATGAGGACGGGATCTGGGCCTAGCCACTTACCAGTCAAGGGGTCCTTCCACATAACATAACCTTTCTGCTTCTGAGACGGATTCCAATGACGATCTGCAGCAGACCGTCCTTCAGCATCCAATGTTAGAAAATTTAAAATAAATAATACAAGATTCAAATGATCTCGGGGAGTGCTATATTCCCCCTTTTTGGTTTTAATAAGGTAATCCTTAATAGTACGGTTGGCACGTTCCACAATACCTTGTCCTTGAGGATTATAAGGAATACCTGTAATTAATTGTATATGGTGGGAGGCAGCAAAATCACGAAACTTGCTGCTAGTATAGCAAGGACCATTATCAGTTTTGATAACTTTAGGAGTTCCCAAGATGGAAAAACATGCATAGCAATGGGCTAGAGTATGTCTGACTTGTTCTCCTGTCTGAGGAGTAGCTAAAATAAATCCAGAACAAGTATCGATAGTGACATGCACATACTTTAGTGTCCCAAACTCTGGGATGTGTGTCACGTCCATTTGCCAGACATGATTGGGCAACAGTCCTCTGGGATTTACACCATAACGAGGAACAGGTAAAAATTGAGGGCACACTGAGCATTGCTTCACGATGGTTCTGGCTTGTTCCTTAGTCAGACCAAAGCGCAAACGAAGCGTGTTAGAATTCAAGTGAAATCTAGCATGTGCCTTTTGAGCTTCTTCAAGAGCTGAGGCTACCAATTTGGTGGCTGAATCTGCAGCCGCATTTCCTGATGTCAAGGGCCCAGGTAAACCTGTATGGGCTCGAATATGAGTCACAAAGAATTTATCTTTGCGGGCCCAAATACAGGCCTGAATTTTAGCAAATAGAGATGCTGCTGTGGAGTGGGAAGAAATTTGGCCCGCAGTCTCCAGCACAGGAAGGGAATGGGCAACATATCCACTATCAGAATACAAATTAAAGGGCTGCATGGAAAATGTTTGAAAGACGGCAAGAACGGCCACCAATTCTACAACCTGTGCAGAGACAAAAGATGTGGGGATGGTGGTAACCTGGCCATCTACTACAAAAGCTGCCTGACCGTTTGACAACCCATCAGTGAAAACAGTTAAAGCTTCTGGCAATGGTTGAAGAGAGGTTACAAGTGGAAAAACAACAGGATGCAAAATAAAAAACTGTACAATGGGGTCCTTGGGATAGTGGTTGTCAAAATTAACATTTAAAGTACTCAAAAGTATTGACCAGGTCTCTTCCATATTCTGCAACCACAAAAGCTGCTTCTGAGTGTATGGAACAATAATGGTATCTGGGACCTTCCCAAAATGTCTTAGGCTGCTTTTAGTGGCCTTTTGTATCAACTCTGCTATGGCCAAATAGTAAGGCACAATTGTCTTAGCAGGAGAGACATGCAAATGTTCCCACAAAATAGGTCCCTGCTGATAAAATACCCCTGTAGGTGTATATGAGGATGCTATAACAATAAATAAAAGTGGAGTACTGTAATCAATCCTGGTCAAATGGGATTGTTCAATCGCTATCTCAACTTTGCGTAGGGCTTGAAGTCCCTCCATAGTCATTACCCTAGGGGATGTTGGAGAGGAGTCACCTTTTAAGATGTCAAACAAAGGTTTCAAATCTGCATTAGTAAGTTTCAAACTGGGCCTCATCCAATTTATATCCCCTAACAATTTCTGAAAATCATTAAGAGTTAGCAGCTTTTCTGTGGCTATGGAAATTTTTTGGGGTTTAACACAATTCTGAAAAAGTTGAAATCCCAAATAATTAAATGGAGAAACAAGTTGTATTTTATCTGGGGCTATAGCTAATCCTGCCTTTTCTAACTCTTGCTGTAACTTACACAAACAGGATTGCAACACCTGAGTAGATAGAGCTGCCAGCAAAATATCATCCATATAATGAACGATCATAACAGAGGGAAAGCTGGCGCGCACCGGTTTTAAGGAGGCAGCCACATAAATCTGACACATAGTAGGACTATTAGCCATTCCTTGGGGTAAAAATTTCCATTGGTAACGTTCAAATGGTTCTTGCAAATTAACAGAAGGCACACTGAAAGCAAAACGAGGTGAATCTTCTGGATGAAGAGGAATGGAAAAAAAAACAATCCTTTAAATCAATCACAACAATATTAAAATCTTTTGGAATGGCAGAAGGCAGTGGTAATCCTGGCTGCTGTGATCCCATTATCTCCATGGTAGCATTCACTGCTCTGAGATCCTGTAAAAGTCTCCACTTCCCTGATTTTTTTTTAATCACAAAAATAGGTGTATTCCAAGGTGAAGTGGAGGGGACAATATGTCCAGCAGCTAGCTGTTCTTGAACTATTTCCTTAACGGCGGCTATTTTTTCTGTAGAAAGGGGCCATTGGTCAATCCAAACGGGTTGAGAACTTTTCCATGTAATCTTCTGTGGAGTAACCTCAGCCGCCATCACAATGGCCCCTAGGGAAAATGCCCTAGCCCTTTCTTTATCCTTCTTATGTTCCACGGAGATAGGTTGAGTAATTCCTTGCAGCTTTCTTCCTATACCTTTTCCAGGAATGTAGCCGTACCTCTCCATCTGCTGCATAGCTAATTCCTGACCAGATACTAATACTGCTCCCATTTGTTGCAAAACATCTCTCCCCCACAAATTAACTGGCAGACCTGGTACTACATAGGGGGTAACATGGCCACCATTTCCTTCCTTATCCCTCCAGGCTAGAGGCCTGGAGCTAGCAAGGGGGCTTTGGGTAATCCCCAAACCTTGTAAAGTGGTCATGGTGGGTGTAACAGGCCAACCTGGGGGCCAATATTTCTGTGAAATAAGAGTGGTGTCGGCACCAGTGTCTAGAAGCCCAGTAAATTTCTTTCCTTCTATACTCAACTCCAAAGTAGGGCGGCTTGCCATATCAGCAACCCAATAAACAGAGGCTTCACCACTGGAACCAAACCCTGCTTTCTTCTGTCCAAGCCTGCAAGCATTATCTGACTTCACTGTGGGGAGCAGCACTAACTGTGCTATTCGTGCCCCTTGGGGCAACACTGCAACCCCAGCATGAACACTGGCTAAAACTTTAATTTCCCCTATATAGTCTGCATCAATCACTCCTGGGGTAATATGAACTCCTTTCAAGGCTGTGCTGCTACATCCCAGCAGAAGCCCTACAGTGTCAGGGGGTAGTGGTCCATAAATTCCTGTAGGAATAGCCTGTACCCCCATTTGGGGTGTCAATACTATGTAGGAGGTGGTATGGAGGTCCCATCCTCCACTGCCTGTGCTCCCTCGGGCAAGGTCATGAATGACCTTTGTCCCTGAGGAACAAACTGAATCGCTGCCCCGTACATTGGTGCTTGCGGGGCCCGGAGCTGGCCCCTGCTCCCGTTTCCCGGCACAGATGGCTGCCTGGAGATGACTGTCTTGGACCTGCATTCATTTGCCCAATGTTTTCCACGTTGGCATCGAGGGCAAACTCCTGGGGACTGCCTGTTCATATTAGCAGCCTGTGCACAACCTTGGAGTGGGCAGTTCCGGCGGATATGCCCTAGCCGGCCACATTTAAAACATCCTATTTTTGGGCGAGCTCCTGAGCCCACGGTTTTGCCACCACGCAATGCCTCTGCAATGGCTGCACCCATTATCTGTCCTTTCCCAATGTCCTTACAAAGTTTAAGATACGTGTTAAGGGGCTCACGCTTCCAAGGTCTAATTGCTTCCTGACACCATTTGTTGGCATTTTCATATGCTAGTTGCTTTACAAAAGGCATGGCTTGATCTGCATCACCAAATACCCTATCTGCAGTTACCAGTAGGCGATCTACAAATGCCTGGTAAGGCTCGTCCGGGCCTTGGACAATTTTAGAGAGATGTAAATGTAGCGAGCCCTTTGGTGATAAAGACTTCCAGGCCCTCACTGCAGCAGCAGCGGTCTGTGCATAAACTCCTGGGTCATAATTAATCTGATCCTGTACATTAGCAAAATTCCCCTCTCCTGTCAACATATCATGATTTCTCTCAGGAAAGCCTGCCTGGGTATTCTGCCATGCTGTGTCAAGGCAAAGCTCAAAGAACTCAGATTTCCACATTAGAAAATCGCCCCCATCCAGAGTAGCCTTACAGAGCTGTTTCCAATCGGCCGGAGTCAAATTGTTAGGTGCTAAGGCTTCAATCATGGAAACTGTGAAGGGGGCCGATGGACCATATGTGGCAACAGCGTCCCTCAGACTCTTTATGTCCTTAAAGGACAGTGCCAGGTGCTGTCTGATTCTCTGCCCCTGCTGATTCTCTACCTCAACTACCGGGAAGGTAAAGCGCCTAGCAAGGGCAGCTGCCTCAGGGTCTCCCTGCTCCTGTGCTTGCTTTACCACACGTTCCACAGCTGAAAGAGAAGTTGAAAGCGGGGGTCCAGCACAAACCCCAACAGTGCATCCACTCTGCTCCTGCCTCAACTGAAGGGAGAGGCGCTGAAGTTGCTCCTGTAAACCTTTTACAACTGTGCTCAGACATGATGGCGCCAATGGCTCAGGCGGCGCAGAGAGCTCTGTGCCTGTCCAAGAGGGACTTTTGTTTGGCACACGCTCTACAGGTGGAGGATCCTCAGCAAACTCACTTCCATCCTTTTCCTTCTCAGCCTCCTCAGAAGAGGACCACAAATCTCCTTCGCGCACTTTCTCCAGACTTTGTCTTGTCTGGGGCTCCTTCTCCTTATTTACCCTGGTTTGTAGCTGTCTCCTACTTTTAACAGACAATTTCTTACGGCGGGCTTCCACCACTGCTTGACGGGATGACCAAGCAATATTTAGCAAGCGCCAGAGAAAAAAGATGACTACAATGAAAGCAAACCATGGGAATACGTCGCAGACAGTTTCAAAAAAACTCTGCGAGGCCTTAAGCTTAGTGTCGGTGCCTAGTGACTGGAGCAGATCTCGGATTCCCTTAATTACCTGCATTTTAGAGAGTTCTTGCCCCATGATAAATTTTACTTATGCCCCTGCAAAAATTATAAAACCTGCCTCTAGATTTCCGGGGTCCCTCAGATTGTCCCTCGTGCCCCAAGACGGGGAGAAGGTCTGGGGATGAAATTAATTATGCCCCTCTAGAGTTAAATCCTAAACTTGCCTCCGGATTTCCGGGGTCCCTCAGATTGTCCCTCGTGCCCCTGAACGGGGAGAAGGTCTGGGGATGAGATTAATTTGCCCCTCCAGAGTTCCAGGGGTCCCTCAGATTGTCCCTCGTGCCCTAGCACAGGGAGAGGGTCTGGGGATTAAATCAGTTATGCCCCTGCAGAATTCCCAAATTCCGAATTCTTAATTCAAAATTCCTTAATTTCTAATTCCTTACCTTCATAGTTCCAGGGGTCCCTCGGACGTCTTTTGCGCTGTGCCATGCCCCACGTTACGGCGCCATTTGTCGCGGCTAGCTGAGCCGGCGTAGTAGGCACGGCGAATGTCCGAGCGAAAAGCACCGACACACGGAGACCATGATGATGTTACAAGTGCTGGGAGCCGACTCCTCCGGAGCCGTCCTCCACAAGCCTCTTTATTACCATATTACCTCCTCTTTCCCCCAAGCCCATCAACAGGACAATAGGACACCAATGAGTCTGCAAAGGCTAGGTGCTACTGCCTTAGGCCCGATTCCTGAGTGCTCAGCTTAAGGAATGTAAATCAGCTCCACAGCCCACAACAAGCATAGAGTGTGAAAACTGAGTTTCCTTGAGAGCTGCTTGGAAGCCTGATGGTGTGTGAAGTTAGTGAGCCAAATGGAGTTGTTCTCCCACAAGAACCACTCGGCTGATCCTTCTTCAATATGCCCTTCACCAACATGCAGTGTTTCCTTGATTGAATTAGCTCTCACACCAATATTTGCGTCTAGAGCCTTTGCATTGAGGGCTATCTGAAAACGGCTGTGGCGCTGAAGTTGCCTGTGAATGTGGAGTTGGTGGCATGTGAAACCCGCATGTGGAGCATTCGTTTGTGTGGGATGCTCTACCAGGTTCATTTCAGTCCTAGCCATACAAAGGGCACTAAGCATAGAGTGTGAAACCTGAGTTTCCTTGAGAGCTGCTTGGAAGCCTGATGGTGTGTGACGTTAGTGAGCCAAATGGAGTTGTTCTCCCACAAGAACCACTCGGCTGATCCTTCTTCAATATGCCCTTCACCAACATGCAGTGTTTCCTTGATTGAATTAGCTCTCACACCAATATTTGCGTCTAGAGCCTTTGCATTGAGGGCTATCTGAAAACGGCTGTGGCGCTGAAGTTGCCTGTGAATGTGGAGTTGGTGGCATGTGAAACCCGCATGTGGAGCATTCGTTTGTGTGGAATGCTGACCAAGCTTCATTTCAGTCCTGGGCACACAAAGAGCACTAAGCATAGAGTGTGAAAACTGAGTTTCCTTGAGAGCTGCTTGGAAGCCTGATGGTGTGTGAAGTTAGTGAGCCAAATGGAGTTGTTCTCCCACAAGAACCACTCGGCTGATCCTTCTTCAATATGCCCTTCACCAACATGCAGTGTTTCCTTGATTGAATTAGCTCTCACACCAATATTTGCGTCTAGAGCCTTTGCATTGAGGGCTATCTGAAAACGGCTGTGGCGCTGAAGTTGCCTGTGAATGTGGAGTTGGTGGCATGTGAAACCCGCATGTGGAGCATTCGTTTGTGTGGGATGCTCTACCAGGTTCATTCCTAGATAATGCACTCAAAGGGCACTAAGCATAGAGTGTGAAAACTGAGTTTCCTTGAGAGCTGCTTGGAAGCCTGATGGTGTGTGAAGTTAGTGAGCCAAATGGAGTTGTTCTCCCACAAGAACCACTCGGCTGATCCTTCTTCAATATGCCCTTCACCAACATGCAGTGTTTCCTTGATTGAATTAGCTCTCACACCAATATTTGCGTCTAGAGCCTTTGCATTGAGGGCTATCTGAAAACGGCTGTGGCGCTGAAGTTGCCTGTGAATGTGGAGTTGGTGGCATGTGAAACCCGCATGTGGAGCATTCGTTTGTGTGGGATGCTCTACCAGGTTCATTCCTAGATAATGCACTCAAAGGGCACTAAGCATAGAGTGTGAAAACTGAGTTTCCTTGAGAGCTGCTTGGAAGCCTGATGGTGTGTGAAGTTAGTGAGCCAAATGGAGTTATTCCCCCACAAGAACCACTCGGCTGATCCTTCTTCAATATGCCCTTCACCAACATGCAGTGTTTCCTTGATTGAATTAGCTCTCACACCAATATTTGCGTCTAGAGCCTTTGCATTGAGGGCTATCTGAAAACGGCTGTGGCGCTGAAGTTGCCTGTGAATGTGGAGTTGGTGGCATGTGAAACCCGCATGTGGAGCATTCGTTTGTGTGGGATGCTCTACCAAGTTCATTCCTAGATAATGCACTCAAAGGGCACTAAGCATAGAGTGTGAAAACTGAGTTTCCTTGAGAGCTGTTTGGAACCCTGATGGTGTGTGAAGTTAGTGAGCCAAATGGAGTTGTTCTCCCACAAGAACCACTCGGCTGATCCTTCTTCAATATGCCCTTCAACAACATGCAGTGTTTCCTTGATTGAATTAGCTCTCACACCAATATTTGCGTCTAGAGCCTTTGCATTGAGGGCTATCTGAAAACGGCTGTGGCGCTGAAGTTGCCTGTGAATGTGGAGTTGGTGGCATGTGAAACCCGCATGTGGAGCATTCGTTTGTGTGGGATGCTCTACCAGGTTTTTTTCAGTCCTAGCCATACAAAGGGCACTAAGCATAGAGTGTGAAAACTGAGTTTCCTTGAGAGCTGCTTGGAAGCCTGATGGTGTGTGAAGTTAGTGAGCCAATGGAGTTGTTCTCCCACAAGAACCACTCGGCTGATCCTTCTTCAATATGCCCTTCACCAACATGCAGTGTTTCCTTGATTGAATTAGCTCTCACACCAATATTTGCGTCTAGAGCCTTTGCATTGAGGGCTATCTGAAAACGGCTGTGGCACTGAAGTTGCCTGTAAATGTGGAGTTGGTGGCATGTGAAACCCGCATGTGGAGCATTCGTTTGTGTGGGATGCTGACCAAGCTTCATTTCAGTCCTAGGCACACAAAGAGCACTAAGCATAGAGTGTGAAAACTGAGTTTCCTTGAGAGCTGCTTGGAAGCCTGATGGTGTGTGAAGTTAGTGAGCCAAATGGAGTTGTTCTCCCACAAGAACCACTCGGCTGATCCTTCTTCAATATGCCCTTCACCAACATGCAGTGTTTCCTTGATTGAATTAGCTCTCACACCAATATTTGCGTCTAGAGCCTTTGCATTGAGGGCTATCTGAAAACGGCTGTGGCGCTGAAGTTGCCTGTGAATGTGGAGTTGGTGGCATGTGAAACCCGCATGTGGAGCATTCGTTTGTGTGGGATGCTGACCAAGCTTCATTTCAGTCCTAGGCACACAAAGAGCACTAAGCATAGAGTGTGAAAACTGAGTTTCCTTGAGAGCTGCTTGGAAGCCTGATGGTGTGTGACGTTAGTGAGCCAAATGGAGTTGTTCTCCCAGAAGAACCACTCGGCTGATCCTTCTTCAATATGCCCTTCACCAACATGCAGTGTTTCCTTGATTGAATTAGCTCTCACACCAATATTTGCGTCTAGAGCCTTTGCATTGAGGGCTATCTGAAAACGGCTGTGGCGCTGAAGTTGCCTGTGAATGTGGAGTTGGTGGCATGTAAAACCCGCATGTGGAGCATTCGTTTGTGTGGGATGCTCTACCAGGTTCATTTCAGTCCTAGCCATACAAAGGGCACTAAGCATAGAGCGTGAAAACTGAGTTTCCTTGAGAGCTGCTTGGAAGCCTGATGGTGTGTGAAGTTAGTGAGCCAAATGAAGTTGTTCTCCCACAAGAACCACTCGGCTGATCCTTCTTCAATATGCCCTTCACCAACATGCAGTGTTTCCTTGATTGAATTAGCTCTCACACCAATATTTGCGTCTAGAGCCTTTGCATTGAGGGCTATCTGAAAATGGCTGTGGCGCTGAAGTTGCCTGTGAATGTGGAGTTGGTGGCATGTGAAACCCCCATGTGGAGCATTCGTTTGTGTGGGATGCTCTACCAGGTTCATTCCTAGATAATGCACTCAAAGGGCACTAAGTATAGAGTGTGAAAACTGAGTTTCCTTGAGAGCTGCTTGGAAGCCTGATGGTGTGTGAAGTTAGTGAGCCAAATGGAGTTGTTCTCCCACAAGAACCACTCGGCTGATCCTTCTTCAATATGCCCTTCACCAACATGCAGTGTTTTCCTTGATTGAATTAGCTCTCACACCAATATTTGCGTCTAGAGCCTTTGCATTGAGGGCTATCTGAAAACGGCTGTGGCGCTGAAGTTGCCTGTGAATGTGGAGTTGGTGGCATGTGAAACCCGCATGTGGAGCATTCGTTTCTGTGGGATGCTCTACCAGGTTCATTCCTAGATAGTGCACTCAAAGGGCACTAAGCATAGAGTGTGAAAACTGAGTTTCCTTGAGAGCTGCTTGGAAGCCTGATGGTGTGTGAAGTTAGTGAGCCAAATGGAGTTGTTCTCCCACAAGAACCACTCGGCTGATCCTTCTTCAATATGCCCTTCACCAACATGCAGTGTTTCCTTGATTGGATTAGCTCTCACACCAATATTTGCGTCTAGAGCCTTTGCATTGAGGGCTATCTGAAAACGGCTGTGGCGCTGAAGTTGCCTGTGAATGTGGAGTTGGTGGCATGTGAAACCCGCATGTGGAGCATTCGTTTGTGTGGGATGCTCTACCAGGTTCATTTCAGTCCTAGCCATACAAAGGGCACTAAGCATAGAGTGTGAAAACTGAGTTTCCTTGAGAGCTGCTTGGAAGCCTGATGGTGTGTGAAGTTAGTGAGCCAAATGGAGTTGTTCTCCCACAAGAACCACTCGGCTGATCCTTCTTCAATATGCCCTTCACCAACATGCAGTGTTTCCTTGATTGAATTAGCTCTCACACCAATATTTGCGTCTAGAGCCTTTGCATTGAGGGCTATCTGAAAACGGCTGTGGCGCTGAAGTTGCCTGTGAATGTGGAGTTGGTGGCATGTGAAACCCGCATGTGGAGCATTCGTTTGTGTGGGACGCTCTACCAGGTTCATTTCAGTCCTAGCCATACAAAGGGCACTAAGCATAGAGTGTGAAAACTGAGTTTCCTTGAGAGCTGCTTGGAAGCCTGATGGTGTGTGAAGTTAGTGAGCCAAATGGAGTTGTTCTCCCACAAGAACCACTCGGCTGATCCTTCTTCAATATGCCCTTCACCAACATGCAGTGTTTCTTTGATTGAATTAGCTCTCACACCAATATTTGCGTCTAGAGCCTTTGCATTGAGGGCTATCTGAAAACGGCTGTGGCGCTGAAGTTGCCTGTGAATGTGGAGTTGGTGGCATGTGAAACGCGCATGTGGAGCATTCGTTTGTGTGGGATGCTCTACCAGGTTCATTCCTAGATAGTGCATTCAAAGGGCACTAAGCATAGAGTGTGAAAACTGAGTTTCCTTGAGAGCTGCTTGGAAGCCTGATGGTGTGTGAAGTTAGTGAGCCAAATGGAGTTGTTCTCCCACAAGAACCACTCGGCTGATCCTTCTTCAATATGCCCTTCACCAACATGCAGTGTTTCCTTGATTGAATTAGCTCTCACACCAATATTTGCGTCTAGAGCCTTTGCATTGAGGGCTATCTGAAAACGGCTGTGGCGCTGAAGTTGCCTGTGAATGTGGAGTTGGTGGCATGTGAAACCCGCATGTGGAGCATTCGTTTGTGTGGGATGCTCTACCAGGTTCATTTCAGTCCTAGCCATACAAAGGGCACTAAGCATAGAGCGTGAAAACTGAGTTTCCTTGAGAGCTGCTTGGAAGCCTGATGGTGTGTGAAGTTAGTGAGCCAAATGGAGTTGTTCTCCCACAAGAACCACTCGGCTGATCCTTCTTCAATATGCCCTTCACCAACATGCAGTGTTTTCCTTGATTGAATTAGCTCTCACACCAATATTTGCGTCTAGAGCCTTTGCATTGAGGGCTATCTGAAAACGGCTGTGGCGCTGAAGTTGCCTGTGAATGTGGAGTTGGTGGCATGTGAAACCCGCATGTGGAGCATTCGTTTGTGTGGGATGCTCTACCAGGTTCATTCCTAGATAATGCACTCAAAGGGCACTAAGCATAGAGTGTGAAAACTGAGTTTCCTTGAGAGCTGCTTGGAAGCCTGATGGTGTGTGAATTTAGTGAGCCAAATGGAGTTGTTCTCCCACAAGAACCACTCGGCTGATCCTTCTTCAATATGCCCTTCACCAACATGCAGTGTTTCCTTGATTGAATTAGCTCTCACACCAATATTTGCGTCTAGAGCCTTTGCATTGAGGGCTATCTGAAAACGGCTGTGGCGCTGAAGTTGCCTGTGAATGTGGAGTTGGTGGCATGTGAAACCCGCATGTGGAGCATTCGTTTATGTGGGATGCTCTCCAAGCTTCATTTCAGTCCTAAGCACTCAAAGGGCACTAAGCATAGAGTGTGAAAACTGAGTTTCCTTGAGAGCTGCTTGGAAGCCTGATGGTGTGTGAAGTTAGTGAGCCAAATGGAGTTGTTCTCCCACAAGAACCACTCGGCTGATCCTTCTTCAATATGCCCTTCACCAACATGCATTGTTTCCTTGATTGAATTAGCTCTCACACCAATATTTGCGTCTAGAGCCTTTGCATTGAGGGCTATCTGAAAACGGCTGTGGCGCTGAAGTTGCCTGTGAATGTGGAGTTGGTGGCATGTGAAACCCGCATGTGGAGCATTCGTTTGTGTGGGATGCTCTACCAGGTTCATTCCTAGATAATGCACTCAAAGGGCACTAAGCATAGAGTGTGAAAACTGAGTTTCCTTGAGAGCTGTTTGGAAGCCTGATGGTGTGTGAAGTTAGTGAGCCAAATGGAGTTGTTCTCCCACAAGAACCACTCGGCTGATCCTTCTTCAATATGCCCTTCACCAACATGCAGTGTTTCCTTGATTGAATTAGCTCTCACACCAATATTTGCGTCTAGAGCCTTTGCATTGAGGGCTATCTGAAAACGGCTGTGGCGCTGAAGTTGCCTGTGAATGTGGAGTTGGTGGCATGTGAAACCCGCATGTGGAGCATTCGTTTGTGTGGGATGCTCTACCAGGTTCATTCCTAGATAGTGCATTCAAAGGGCACTAAGCATAGAGTGTGAAAACTGAGTTTCCTTGAGAGCTGCTTGGAAGCCTGATGGTGTGTGAAGTTAGTGAGCCAAATGGAGTTGTTCTCCCACAAGAACCACTCGGCTGATCCTTCTTCAATATGCCCTTCACCAACATACAGTGTTTCCTTGATTGAATTAGCTCTCACACCAATATTTGCGTCTAGAGCCTTTGCATTGAGGGCTATCTGAAAACGGCTGTGGCGCTGAAGTTGCCTGTGAATGTGGAGTTGGTGGCATGTGAAACCCGCATGTGGAGCATTCGTTTGTGTGGAATGCTGACCAAGCTTCATTTCAGTCCTGGGCACACCAAGAGCACTAAGCATAGAGTGTGAAAACTGAGTTTCCTTGAGAGCTGCTTGGAAGCCTGATGGTGTGTGAAGTTAGTGAGCCAAATGGAGTTGTTCTCCCACAAGAACCACTCGGCTGATCCTTCTTCAATATGCCCTTCACCAACATGCAGTGTTTCCTTGATTGAATTAGCTCTCACACCAATATTTGCGTCTAGAGCCTTTGCATTGAGGGCTATCTGAAAATGGCTGTGGCGCTGAAGTTGCCTGTGAATGTGGAGTTGGTGGCATGTGAAACCCGCATGTGGAGCATTCGTTTGTGTGGAATGCTCTACCAAGTTCATTCCTAGATAATGCAGTCAAAGGGCACTAAGCATAGAGTGTGAAAACTGAGTTTCCTTGAGAGCTGTTTGGAAGCCTGATGGTGTGTGAAGTTAGTGAGCCAAATGGAGTTGTTCTCCCACGAGAACCACTCGGCTGATCCTTCTTCAATATGCCCTTCACCAACATGCAGTGTTTCCTTGATTGAATTAGCTCTCACACCAATATTTGCGTCTAGAGCCTTTGCATTGAGGGCTATCTGAAAACGGCTGTGGCGCTGAAGTTGCCTGTGAATGTGGAGTTGGTGGCATGTGAAACCCGCATGTGGAGCATTCGTTTGTGTGGGATGCTCTACCAGGTTCATTTCAGTCCTAGCCATACAAAGGGCACTAAGCATAGAGCATGAAAACTGAGTTTCCTTGAGAGCTGCTTGGAAGCCTGACGGTGTGTGAAGTTAGTGAGCCAAATGGAGTTGTTCTCCCACAAGAACCACTCGGCTGATCCTTCTTCAATATGCCCTTCACCAACATGCAGTGTTTCCTTGATTGAATTAGCTCTCACACCAATATTTGCGTCTAGAGCCTTTGCATTGAGGGCTATCTGAAACAGCTGTGGCACTGAAGTTGCCTGTGAATGTGGAGTTGGTGGCATGTGAAACCCGCATGTGGAGCATTCGTTTGTGTGGGATGCTGACCAAGCTTCATTTCAGTCCTAGGCACACAAAGAGCACTAAGAATAGAGTGTGAAAACTGAGTTTCCTTGAGAGCTGCTTGGAAGCCTGATGGTGTGTGAAGTTAGTGAGCCAAATGGAGTTGTTCTCCCACAAGAACCACTCGGCTGATCCTTCTTCAATATGCCCTTCACCAACATGCAGTGTTTCCTTGATTGAATTAGCTCTCACACCAATATTTGCGTCTAGAGCCTTTGCATTGAGGGCTATCTGAAAACGGCTGTGGCGCTGAAGTTGCCTGTGAATGTGGAGTTGGTGGCATGTGAAACCCGCATGTGGAGCATTCGTTTATGTGGGATGCTCTCCAAGCTTCATTTCAGTCCTAGGCACTCAAAGGGCACTAAGCACAGAGTGTGAAAACTGAGTTTCCTTGAGAGCTGCTTGGAAGCCTGATGGTGTGTGACGTTAGTTAGCCAAATGGAGTTGTTCTCCCACAAGAACCACTCGGCTGATCCTTCTTCAATATGCCCTTCACCAACATGCAGTGTTTCCTTGATTGAATTAGCTCTCACACCAATATTTGCGTCTAGAGCCTTTGCATTGAGGGCTATCTGAAAACGGCTGTGGCGCTGAAGTTGCCTGTGAATGTGGAGTTGGTGGCATGTGAAACCCGCATGTGGAGCATTCGTTTGTGTGGGATGCTCTACCAGGTTCATTTCAGTCCTAGCCATACAAAGGGCACTAAGCATAGAGTGTGAAAACTGAGTTTCCTTGAGAGCTGCTTGGAAGCCTGATGG
Organism: Ochotona princeps; assembly: GCF_030435755.1. Taxonomy (NCBI): domain Eukaryota; kingdom Metazoa; phylum Chordata; class Mammalia; order Lagomorpha; family Ochotonidae; genus Ochotona; species Ochotona princeps. The sequence continues at coordinate 41,465 of NW_026701035.1, forward strand.
TGTGTGAAGTTAGTGAGCCAAATGGAGTTGTTCTCCCACAAGAACCACTCAGCTGATCCTTCTTCAATGTGCCCTTCACCAACATGCAGTGTTTCCTTGATTGAAATAGCTCTCACACCAATATTTGCGTCTAGAGCCTTTGCATTGAGGGCTATCTGAAAACGGCTGTCGCGCTGAAGTTGCCTGTGAATGTGGAGTTGGTGGCATGTGAAACCCGCATGTGGAGCATTCGTTTGTGTGGGATGCTCTCCAAGCTTCATTTCAGTCCTAGGAACTCAAAGGGCACTAAGCATAGAGTGTGAAAACTGAGTTTCCTTGAGAGCTGCTTGGAAGCCTGATGGTGTGTGAAGTTAGTGAGCCAAATGGAGTTGTTCTCCCACAAGAACCACTCGGCTGATCCTTCTTCAATATGCCCTTCACCAACATGCAGTGTTTCCTTGATTGAATTAGCTCTCACACCAATATTTGCGTCTAGAGCCTTTGCATTGAGGGCTATCTGAAAACGGCTGTGGCGCTGAAGTTGCCTGTGAATGTGGAGTTGGTGGCATGTGAAACCCGCATGTGGAGCATTCGTTTGTGTGGGATGCTCTACCAGGTTCATTCCTAGATAATGCACTCAAAGGGCACTAAGCATAGAGTGTGAAAACTGAGTTTCCTTGAGAGCTGTTTGGAAGCCTGATGGTGTGTGAAGTTAGTGAGCCAAATGGAGTTGTTCTCCCACAAGAACCACTCGGCTGATCCTTCTTCAATATGCCCTTCACCAACATGCAGTGTTTCCTTGATTGAATTAGCTCTCACACCAATATTTGCGTCTAGAGCCTTTGCATTGAGGGCTATCTGAAAACGGCTGTGGCGCTGAAGTTGCCTGTGAATGTGGAGTTGGTGGCATGTGAAACCCGCATGTGGAGCATTCGTTTGTGTGGGATGCTCTACCAGGTTCATTCCTAGATAGTGCATTCAAAGGGCACTAAGCATAGAGTGTGAAAACTGAGTTTCCTTGAGAGCTGCTTGGAAGCCTGATGGTGTGTGAAGTTAGTGAGCCAAATGGAGTTGTTCTCCCACAAGAACCACTCGGCTGATCCTTCTTCAATATGCCCTTCACCAACATACAGTGTTTCCTTGATTGAATTAGCTCTCACACCAATATTTGCGTCTAGAGCCTTTGCATTGAGGGCTATCTGAAAACGGCTGTGGCGCTGAAGTTGCCTGTGAATGTGGAGTTGGTGGCATGTGAAACCCGCATGTGGAGCATTCGTTTGTGTGGAATGCTGACCAAGCTTCATTTCAGTCCTGGGCACACCAAGAGCACTAAGCATAGAGTGTGAAAACTGAGTTTCCTTGAGAGCTGCTTGGAAGCCTGATGGTGTGTGAAGTTAGTGAGCCAAATGGAGTTGTTCTCCCACAAGAACCACTCGGCTGATCCTTCTTCAATATGCCCTTCACCAACATGCAGTGTTTCCTTGATTGAATTAGCTCTCACACCAATATTTGCGTCTAGAGCCTTTGCATTGAGGGCTATCTGAAAATGGCTGTGGCGCTGAAGTTGCCTGTGAATGTGGAGTTGGTGGCATGTGAAACCCGCATGTGGAGCATTCGTTTGTGTGGAATGCTCTACCAAGTTCATTCCTAGATAATGCAGTCAAAGGGCACTAAGCATAGAGTGTGAAAACTGAGTTTCCTTGAGAGCTGTTTGGAAGCCTGATGGTGTGTGAAGTTAGTGAGCCAAATGGAGTTGTTCTCCCACGAGAACCACTCGGCTGATCCTTCTTCAATATGCCCTTCACCAACATGCAGTGTTTCCTTGATTGAATTAGCTCTCACACCAATATTTGCGTCTAGAGCCTTTGCATTGAGGGCTATCTGAAAACGGCTGTGGCGCTGAAGTTGCCTGTGAATGTGGAGTTGGTGGCATGTGAAACCCGCATGTGGAGCATTCGTTTGTGTGGGATGCTCTACCAGGTTCATTTCAGTCCTAGCCATACAAAGGGCACTAAGCATAGAGCATGAAAACTGAGTTTCCTTGAGAGCTGCTTGGAAGCCTGACGGTGTGTGAAGTTAGTGAGCCAAATGGAGTTGTTCTCCCACAAGAACCACTCGGCTGATCCTTCTTCAATATGCCCTTCACCAACATGCAGTGTTTCCTTGATTGAATTAGCTCTCACACCAATATTTGCGTCTAGAGCCTTTGCATTGAGGGCTATCTGAAACAGCTGTGGCACTGAAGTTGCCTGTGAATGTGGAGTTGGTGGCATGTGAAACCCGCATGTGGAGCATTCGTTTGTGTGGGATGCTGACCAAGCTTCATTTCAGTCCTAGGCACACAAAGAGCACTAAGAATAGAGTGTGAAAACTGAGTTTCCTTGAGAGCTGCTTGGAAGCCTGATGGTGTGTGAAGTTAGTGAGCCAAATGGAGTTGTTCTCCCACAAGAACCACTCGGCTGATCCTTCTTCAATATGCCCTTCACCAACATGCAGTGTTTCCTTGATTGAATTAGCTCTCACACCAATATTTGCGTCTAGAGCCTTTGCATTGAGGGCTATCTGAAAACGGCTGTGGCGCTGAAGTTGCCTGTGAATGTGGAGTTGGTGGCATGTGAAACCCGCATGTGGAGCATTCGTTTGTGTGGGATGCTCTACCAGGTTCATTCCTAGATAGTGCATTCAAAGGGCACTAAGCATAGAGTGTGAAAACTGAGTTTCCTTGAGAGCTGCTTGGAAGCCTGATGGTGTGTGAAGTTAGTGAGCCAAATGGAGTTGTTCTCCCACAAGAACCACTCGGCTGATCCTTCTTCAATATGCCCTTCACCAACATACAGTGTTTCCTTGATTGAATTAGCTCTCACACCAATATTTGCGTCTAGAGCCTTTGCATTGAGGGCTATCTGAAAACGGCTGTGGCGCTGAAGTTGCCTGTGAATGTGGAGTTGGTGGCATGTGAAACCCGCATGTGGAGCATTCGTTTGTGTGGAATACTGACCAAGCTTCATTTCAGTCCTGGGCACACCAAGAGCACTAAGCATAGAGTGTGAAAACTGAGTTTCCTTGAGAGCTGCTTGGAAGCCTGATGGTGTGTGAAGTTAGTGAGCCAAATGGAGTTGTTCTCCCACAAGAACCACTCGGCTGATCCTTCTTCAATATGCCCTTCACCAACATGCAGTGTTTCCTTGATTGAATTAGCTCTCACACCAATATTTGCGTCTAGAGCCTTTGCATTGAGGGCTATCTGAAAATGGCTGTGGCGCTGAAGTTGCCTGTGAATGTGGAGTTGGTGGCATGTGAAACCCGCATGTGGAGCATTCGTTTGTGTGGAATGCTCTACCAAGTTCATTCCTAGATAATGCAGTCAAAGGGCACTAAGCATAGAGTGTGAAAACTGAGTTTCCTTGAGAGCTGTTTGGAAGCCTGATGGTGTGTGAAGTTAGTGAGCCAAATGGAGTTGTTCTCCCACGAGAACCACTCGGCTGATCCTTCTTCAATATGCCCTTCACCAACATGCAGTGTTTCCTTGATTGAATTAGCTCTCACACCAATATTTGCGTCTAGAGCCTTTGCATTGAGGGCTATCTGAAAACGGCTGTGGCGCTGAAGTTGCCTGTGAATGTGGAGTTGGTGGCATGTGAAACCCGCATGTGGAGCATTCGTTTGTGTGGGATGCTCTACCAGGTTCATTTCAGTCCTAGCCATACAAAGGGCACTAAGCATAGAGCATGAAAACTGAGTTTCCTTGAGAGCTGCTTGGAAGCCTGACGGTGTGTGAAGTTAGTGAGCCAAATGGAGTTGTTCTCCCACAAGAACCACTCGGCTGATCCTTCTTCAATATGCCCTTCACCAACATGCAGTGTTTCCTTGATTGAATTAGCTCTCACACCAATATTTGCGTCTAGAGCCTTTGCATTGAGGGCTATCTGAAACAGCTGTGGCACTGAAGTTGCCTGTGAATGTGGAGTTGGTGGCATGTGAAACCCGCATGTGGAGCATTCGTTTGTGTGGGATGCTGACCAAGCTTCATTTCAGTCCTAGGCACACAAAGAGCACTAAGAATAGAGTGTGAAAACTGAGTTTCCTTGAGAGCTGCTTGGAAGCCTGATGGTGTGTGAAGTTAGTGAGCCAAATGGAGTTGTTCTCCCACAAGAACCACTCGGCTGATCCTTCTTCAATATGCCCTTCACCAACATGCAGTGTTTCCTTGATTGAATTAGCTCTCACACCAATATTTGCGTCTAGAGCCTTTGCATTGAGGGCTATCTGAAAACGGCTGTGGCGCTGAAGTTGCCTGTGAATGTGGAGTTGGTGGCATGTGAAACCCGCATGTGGAGCATTCGTTTATGTGGGATGCTCTCCAAGCTTCATTTCAGTCCTAGGCACTCAAAGGGCACTAAGCACAGAGTGTGAAAACTGAGTTTCCTTGAGAGCTGCTTGGAAGCCTGATGGTGTGTGACGTTAGTTAGCCAAATGGAGTTGTTCTCCCACAAGAACCACTCGGCTGATCCTTCTTCAATATGCCCTTCACCAACATGCAGTGTTTCCTTGATTGAATTAGCTCTCACACCAATATTTGCGTCTAGAGCCTTTGCATTGAGGGCTATCTGAAAACGGCTGTGGCGCTGAAGTTGCCTGTGAATGTGGAGTTGGTGGCATGTGAAACCCGCATGTGGAGCATTCGTTTGTGTGGGATGCTCTACCAGGTTCATTTCAGTCCTAGCCATACAAAGGGCACTAAGCATAGAGTGTGAAAACTGAGTTTCCTTGAGAGCTGCTTGGAAGCCTGATGGTGTGTGAAGTTAGTGAGCCAAATGGAGTTGTTCTCCCACAAGAACCACTCAGCTGATCCTTCTTCAATGTGCCCTTCACCAACATGCAGTGTTTCCTTGATTGAAATAGCTCTCACACCAATATTTGCGTCTAGAGCCTTTGCATTGAGGGCTATCTGAAAACGGCTGTCGCGCTGAAGTTGCCTGTGAATGTGGAGTTGGTGGCATGTGAAACCCGCATGTGGAGCATTCGTTTGTGTGGGATGCTCTCCAAGCTTCATTTCAGTCCTAGGAACTCAAAGGGCACTAAGCATAGAGTGTGAAAACTGAGTTTCCTTGAGAGCTGCTTGGAAGCCTGATGGTGTGTGACGTTAGTGAGCCAAATGGAGTTGTTCTCCCACAAGAACCACTCGGCTGATCCTTCTTCAATATGCCCTTCACCAACATGCAGTGTTTCCTTGATTGAATTAGCTCTCACACCAATATTTGCGTCTAGAGCCTTTGCATTGAGGGCTATCTGAAAACGGCTGTGGCGCTGAAGTTGCCTGTGAATGTGGAGTTGGTGGCATGTGAAACCCGCATGTGGAGCATTCGTTTGTGTGGGATGCTCTACCAGGTTCATTCCTAGATAATGCACACAAAGGGCACTAAGCATAGAGTGTGAAAACTGAGTTTCCTTGAGAGCTGTTTGGAAGCCTGATGGTGTGTGAAGTTAGTGAGCCAAATGGAGTTGTTCTCCCACAAGAACCACTCGGCTGATCCTTCTTCAATATGCCCTTCACCAACATGCAGTGTTTCCTTGATTGAATTAGCTCTCACACCAATATTTGCGTCTAGAGCCTTTGCATTGAGGGCTATCTGAAAACGGCTGTGGCGCTGAAGTTGCCTGTGAATGTGGAGTTGGTGGCATGTGAAACCCGCATGTGGAGCATTCGTTTGTGTGGGATGCTCTACCAGGTTCATTTCAGTCCTAGCCATACAAAGGGCACTAAACATAGAGTGTGAAAACTGAGTTTCCTTGAGAGCTGCTTGGAAGCCTGATGGTGTGTGAAGTTAGTGAGCCAAATGGAGTTGTTCTCCCACAAGAACCACTCGGCTGATCCTTCTTCAATATGCCCTTCACCAACATGCAGTGTTTCCTTGATTGAATTAGCTCTCACACCAATATTTGCGTCTAGAGCCTTTGCATTGAGGGCTATCTGAAAACGGCTGTGGCGCTGAAGTTGCCTGTGAATGTGGAGTTGGTGGCATGTGAAACCCGCATGTGGAGCATTCGTTTGTGTGGGATGCTCTCCAAGCTTCATTTCAGTCCTAGCCATACAAAGGGCACTAAGCATAGAGCGTGAAAACTGAGTTTCCTTGAGAGCTGCTTGGAAGCCTGATGGTGTGTGAAGTTAGTGAGCCAAATGGAGTTGTTCTCCCACAAGAACCACTCGGCTGATCCTTCTTCAATATGCCCTTCACCAACATGCAGTGTTTCCTTGATTGAATTAGCTCTCACACCAATATTTGCGTCTAGAGCCTTTGCATTGAGGGCTATCTGAAAACAGCTGTGGCACTGAAGTTGCCTGTGAATGTGGAGTTGGTGGCATGTGAAACCCGCATGTGGAGCATTCGTTTGTGTGGGATGCTCTACCAGGTTCATTTCAGTCCTAGCCATACAAAGGGCACTAAACATAGAGTGTGAAAACTGAGTTTCCTTGAGAGCTGCTTGGAAGCCTGATGGTGTGTGAAGTTAGTGAGCCAAATGGAGTTGTTCTCCCACAAGAACCACTCGGCTGATCCTTCTTCAATATGCCCTTCACCAACATGCAGTGTTTCCTTGATTGAATTAGCTCTCACACCAATATTTGCGTCTAGAGCCTTTGCATTGAGGGCTATCTGAAAACAGCTGTGGCACTGAAGTTGCCTGTGAATGTGGAGTTGGTGGCATGTGAAACCCGCATGTGGAGCATTCGTTTATGTGGGATGCTCTCCAAGCTTCATTTCAGTCCTAGGCACTCAAAGGGCACTAAGCACAGAGTGTGAAAACTGAGTTTCCTTGAGAGCTGCTTGGAAGCCTGATGGTGTGTGACGTTAGTTAGCCAAATGGAGTTGTTCTCCCACAAGAACCACTCGGCTGATCCTTCTTCAATATGCCCTTCACCAACATGCAGTGTTTCCTTGATTGAATTAGCTCTCACACCAATATTTGCGTCTAGAGCCTTTGCATTGAGGGCTATCTGAAAACGGCTGTGGCGCTGAAGTTGCCTGTGAATGTGGAGTTGGTGGCATGTGAAACCCGCATGTGGAGCATTCGTTTGTGTGGGATGCTCTACCAGGTTCATTTCAGTCCTAGGAACTCAAAGGGCACTAAGCATAGAGTGTGAAAACTGAGTTTCCTTGAGAGCTGCTTGGAAGCCTGATGGTGTGTGAAGTTAGTGAGCCAAATGGAGTTGTTCTCCCACAAGAACCACTCAGCTGATCCTTCTTCAATATGCCCGTCACCAACATGCAGTGTTTCCTTGATTGAATTAGCTCTCACACCAATATTTGCGTCTAGAGCCTTTGCATTGAGGGCTATCTGAAAACGGCTGTGGCGCTGAAGTTGCCTGTGAATGTGGAGTTGGTGGCATGTGAAACCCGCATGTGGAGCATTCGTTTATGTGGGATGCTCTCCAAGCTTCATTTCAGTCCTAGGCACTCAAAGGGCACTAAGCACAGAGTGTGAAAACTGAGTTTCCTTGAGAGCTGCTTGGAAGCCTGATGGTGTGTGACGTTAGTTAGCCAAATGGAGTTGTTCTCCCACAAGAACCACTCGGCTGATCCTTCTTCAATATGCCCTTCACCAACATGCAGTGTTTCCTTGATTGAATTAGCTCTCACACCAATATTTGCGTCTAGAGCCTTTGCATTGAGGGCTATCTGAAAACGGCTGTGGCGCTGAAGTTGCCTGTGAATGTGGAGTTGGTGGCATGTGAAACCCGCATGTGGAGCATTCGTTTGTGTGGGATGCTCTACCAGGTTCATTTCAGTCCTAGCCATACAAAGGGCACTAAGCATAGAGTGTGAAAACTGAGTTTCCTTGAGAGCTGCTTGGAAGCCTGATGGTGTGTGAAGTTAGTGAGCCAAATGGAGTTGTTCTCCCACAAGAACCACTCGGCTGATCCTTCTTCAATATGCCCTTCACCAACATGCAGTGTTTCCTTGATTGAATTAGCTCTCACACCAATATTTGCGTCTAGAGCCTTTGCATTGAGGGCTATCTGAAAACGGCTGTCGCGCTGAAGTTGCCTGTGAATGTGGAGTTGGTGGCATGTGAAACCCGCATGTGGAGCATTCGTTTGTGTGGGATGCTCTCCAAGCTTCATTTCAGTCCTAGGAACTCAAAGGGCACTAAGCATAGAGTGTCAAAACTGAGTTTCCTTGAGAGCTGCTTGGAAGCCTGATGGTGTGTGACGTTAGTGAGCCAAATGGAGTTGTTCTCCCACAAGAACCACTCGGCTGATCCTTCTTCAATATGCCCTTCACCAACATGCAGTGTTTCCTTGATTGAATTAGCTCTCACACCAATATTTGCGTCTAGAGCCTTTGCATTGAGGGCTATCTGAAAACGGCTGTGGCGCTGAAGTTGCCTGTGAATGTGGAGTTGGTGGCATGTGAAACCCGCATGTGGAGCATTCGTTTGTGTGGGATGCTCTACCAGGTTCATTCCTAGATAATGCACTCAAAGGGCACTAAGCATAGAGTGTGAAAACTGAGTTTCCTTGAGAGCTGTTTGGAAGCCTGATGGTGTGTGAAGTTAGTGAGCCAAATGGAGTTGTTCTCCCACAAGAACCACTCGGCTGATCCTTCTTCAATATGCCCTTCACCAACATGCAGTGTTTCCTTGATTGAATTAGCTCTCACACCAATATTTGCGTCTAGAGCCTTTGCATTGAGGGCTATCTGAAAACGGCTGTGGCGCTGAAGTTGCCTGTGAATGTGGAGTTGGTGGCATGTGAAACCCGCATGTGGAGCATTCGTTTGTGTGGGATGCTCTACCAGGTTCATTCCTAGATAATGCACTCAAAGGGCACTAAGCATAGAGTGTGAAAACTGAGTTTCCTTGAGAGCTGCTTGGAAGCCTGATGGTGTGTGAAGTTAGTGAGCCAAATGGAGTTGTTCTCCCACAAGAACCACTCGGCTGATCCTTCTTCAATATGCCCTTCACCAACATGCAGTGTTTCCTTGATTGAATTAGCTCTCACACCAATATTTGCGTCTAGAGCCTTTGCATTGAGGGCTATCTGAAAACGGCTGTGGCGCTGAAGTTGCCTATGAATGTGGAGTTGGTGGCATGTGAAACCCGCATGTGGAGCATTCGTTTGTGTGCGATGCTCTACCAGGTTCATTTCAGTCCTAGCCATACAAAGGGCACTAAGCATAGAGTGTGAAAACTGAGTTTCCTAGAGAGCTGCTTGAAAGCCTGATGGTGTGTGAAGTTAGTGAGCCAAATGGAGTTGTTCTCCCACAAGAACCACTCGGCTGATCCTTCTTCAATATGTCCTTCACCAACATGCAGTGTTTCCTTGATTGAATTAGCTCTCACACCAATATTTGCGTCTAGAGCCTTTGCATTGAGGGCTATCTGAAAACGGCTGTGGCGCTGAAGTTGCCTGTGAATGTGGAGTTGGTGGCATGTGAAACCCGCATGTGGAGCATTCGTTTATGTGGGATGCTCTCCAAGCTTCATTTCAGTTCTAGGCACTCAAAGGGCACTAAGCACAGAGTGTGAAAACTGAGTTTCCTTGAGAGCTGCTTGGAAGCCTGATGGTGTGTGACGTTAGTGAGCCAAATGGAGTTGTTCTCCCACAAGAACCACTCGGCTGATCCTTCTTCAATATGCCCTTCACCAACATGCAGTGTTTCCTTGATTGAATTAGCTCTCACACCAATATTTGCGTCTAGAGCCTTTGCATTGAGGGCTATCTGAAAACGGCTGTGGCGCTGAAGTTGCCTGTGAATGTGGAGTTGGTGGCATGTGAAACCCGCATGTGGAGCATTCGTTTGTGTGGGATGCTCTACCAGGTTCATTTCAGTCGTAGCCAAAGAAAGGGCACTAAGCATAGAGTGTGAAAACTGAGTTTCCTTGAGAGCTGCTTGGAAGCCTGATGGTGTGTGAAGTTAGTGAGCCAAATGGAGTTGTTCTCCCACAAGAACCACTCAGCTGATCCTTCTTCAATATGCCCTTCACCAACATGCAGTGTTTCCTTGATTGAATTAGCTCTCACACCAATATTTGCGTCTAGAGCCTTTGCATTGAGGGCTATCTGAAAACGGCTGTGGCGCTGAAGTTGCCTGTGAATGTGGAGTTGGTGGCATGTGAAACCCGCATGTGGAGCATTCGTTTGTGTGGGATGCTCTACCAGATTCATTCCTAGAAAATGCACTCATAGGGCACTAAGCATAGAGTGTGAAAACTGAGTTTCCTTGAGAGCTGCTTGGAAGCCTGATGGTGTGTGAAGTTGGTGAGCCAAATGGAGTTGTTCTCCCACAAGAACCACTCGGCTGATCCTTCTTCAATATGCCCTTCACCAACATGCAGTGTTTCCTTGATTGAATTAGCTCTCACACCAATATTTGCGTCTAGAGCCTTTGCATTGAGGGCTATCTGAAAACGGCTGTGGCGCTGAAGTTGTCTGTGAATGTGGAGTTGGTGGCATGTGAAACCCGCATGTGGAGCATTCGTTTGTGTGGGATGCTCTACCAGGTTCATTTCAGTCCTAGCCATACAAAAGGGCACTAAGCATAGAGTGTGAAAACTGAGTTTCCTTGAGAGCTGCTTGGAAGCCTGATGGTGTGTGAAGTTAGTGAGCCAAATGGAGTTGTTCTCCCACAAGAACCACTCGGCTGATCCTTCTTCAATATGCCCTTCACCAACATGCAGTGTTTCCTTGATTGAATTAGCTCTCACACCAATATTTGCGTCTAGAGCCTTTGCATTGAGGGCTATCTGAAAACGGCTGTGGCGCTGAAGTTGCCTGTGAATGTGGAGTTGGTGGCATGTGAAACCCGCATGTGGAGCATTCGTTTGTGTGCGATGCTCTACCAGGTTCATTCCTAGATAATGCACTCAAAGGGCACTAAGCATAGAGTGTGAAAACTGAGTTTCCTTGAGAGCTGTTTGGAAGCCTGATGGTGTGTGAAGTTAGTGAGCCAAATGGAGTTGTTCTCCCACAAGAACCACTCGGCTGATCCTTCTTCAATATGCCCTTCACCAACATGCAGTGTTTCCTTGATTGAATTAGCTCTCACACCAATATTTGCGTCTAGAGCCTTTGCATTGAGGGCTATCTGAAAACGGCTGTGGCGCTGAAGTTGCCTGTGAATGTGGAGTTGGTGGCATGTGAAACCCGCATGTGGAGCATTCGTTTGTGTGGGATGCTCTACCAGGTTCATTTCAGTCCTAGCCATACAAAGGGCACTAAGCATAGAGTGTGAAAACTGAGTTTCCTTGAGAGCTGCTTGGCAGCCTGATGGTGTGTGAATTTAGTGAGCCAAATGGAGTTGTTCTCCCACAAGAACCACTCAGCTGATCCTTCTTCAATATGCCCTTCACCAACATGCAGTGTTTCCTTGATTGAATTAGCTCTCACACCAATATTTGCGTCTAGAGCCTTTGCATTGAGGGCTATCTGAAAACGGCTGTGGCGCTGAAGTTGCCTGTGAATGTGGAGTTGGTGGCATGTGAAACCCGCATGTGGAGCATTCGTTTGTGTGGGATGCTCTACCAGGTTCATTCCTAGATAATGCACTCAAAGGGCACTAAGCATAGAGTGTGAAAACTGAGTTTCCTTGAGAGCTGTTTGGAAGCCTGATGGTGTGTGAAGTTAGTGAGCCAAATGGAGTTGTTCTCCCACAAGAACCACTCGGCTGATCCTTCTTCAATATGCCCTTCACCAACATGCAGTGTTTCCTTGATTGAATTAGCTCTCACACCAATATTTGCGTCTAGAGCCTTTGCATTGAGGGCTATCTGAAAACGGCTGTGGCGCTGAAGTTGCCTGTGAATGTGGAGTTGGTGGCATGTGAAACCCGCATGTGGAGCATTCGTTTGTGTGGGATGCTCTACCAGATTCATTCCTAGAAAATGCACTCATAGGGCACTAAGCATAGAGTGTGAAAACTGAGTTTCCTTGAGAGCTGCTTGGAAGCCTGATGGTGTGTGAAGTTGGTGAGCCAAATGGAGTTGTTCTCCCACAAGAACCACTCGGCTGATCCTTCTTCAATATGCCCTTCACCAACATGCAGTGTTTCCTTGATTGAATTAGCTCTCACACCAATATTTGCGTCTAGAGCCTTTGCATTGAGGGCTATCTGAAAACGGCTGTGGCGCTGAAGTTGTCTGTGAATGTGGAGTTGGTGGCATGTGAAACCCGCATGTGGAGCATTCGTTTGTGTGGGATGCTCTACCAGGTTCATTTCAGTCCTAGCCATACAAAAGGGCACTAAGCATAGAGTGTGAAAACTGAGTTTCCTTGAGAGCTGCTTGGAAGCCTGATGGTGTGTGAAGTTAGTGAGCCAAATGGAGTTGTTCTCCCACAAGAACCACTCGGCTGATCCTTCTTCAATATGCCCTTCACCAACATGCAGTGTTTCCTTGATTGAATTAGCTCTCACACCAATATTTGCGTCTAGAGCCTTTGCATTGAGGGCTATCTGAAAACGGCTGTGGCGCTGAAGTTGCCTGTGAATGTGGAGTTGGTGGCATGTGAAACCCGCATGCGGAGCATTCGTTTATGTGGGATGCTCTCCAAGCTTCATTTCAGTCCTAGGCACTCAAAGGGCACTAAGCATAGAGTGTGAAAACTGAGTTTCCTTGAGAGCTGTTTGGAAGCCTGATGGTGTGTGACGTTAGTGAGCCAAATGGAGTTGTTCTCCCACAAGAACCACTCGGCTGATCCTTCTTCAATATGCCCTTCACCAACATGCAGTGTTTCCTTGATTGAATTAGCTCTCACACCAATATTTGCGTCTAGAGCCTTTGCATTGAGGGCTATCTGAAAACGGCTGTGGCGCTGAAGTTGCCTGTGAATGTGGAGTTGGTGGCATGTGAAACCCGCATGTGGAGCATTCGTTTGTGTGGGATGCTCTACCAGATTCATTTCAGTCCTAGCCATACAAAGGGCACTAAACATAGAGTGTGAAAACTGAGTTTCCTTGAGAGCTGCTTGGAAGCCTGATGGTGTGTGACGTTAGTGAGCCAAATGGAGTTGTTCTCCCACAAGAACCACTCGGCTGATCCTTCTTCAATATGCCCTTCACCAACATGCAGTGTTTCCTTGATTGAATTAGCTCTCACACCAATATTTGCGTCTAGAGCCTTTGCATTGAGGGCTATCTGAAAACGGCTGTGGCGCTGAAGTTGCCTGTGAATGTGGAGTTGGTGGCATGTGAAACCCGCATGTGGAGCATTCGTTTGTGTGGGATGCTCTACCAGGTTCATTTCAGTCCCAGCCATACAAAGGGCACTAAACATAGAGTGTGAAAACTGAGTTTCCTTGAGAGCTGCTTGGAAGCCTGATGGTGTGTGAAGTTAGTGAGCCAAATGGAGTTGTTCTCCCACAAGAACCACTCGGCTGATCCTTCTTCAATATGCCCTTCACCAACATGCAGTGTTTCCTTGATTGAATTAGCTCTCACACCAATATTTGCATCTAGAGCCTTTGCATTGAGGGCTTTCTGAAAACGGCTGTGGCGCTGAAGTTGCCTGTGAATGTGGAGTTGGTGGCATGTGAAACCCGCATGTGGAGCATTCGTTTGTGTGGGATGCTCTACCAGGTTCATTCCTAGAAAATGCACTCATAGGGCACTAAGCATAGAGTGTGAAAACTGAGTTTCCTTGAGAGCTGCTTGGAAGCCTGATGGTGTGTGAAGTTGGTGAGCCAAATGGAGTTGTTCTCCCACAAGAACCACTCGGCTGATCCTTCTTCAATATGCCCTTCACCAACATGCAGTGTTTCCTTGATTGAATTAGCTCTCACACCAATATTTGCGTCTAGAGCCTTTGCATTGAGGGCTATCTGAAAACGGCTGTGGCGCTGAAGTTGCCTGTGAATGTGGAGTTGGTGGCATGTGAAACCCGCATGTGGAGCATTCGTTTGTGTGGGATGCTCTACCAGGTTCATTTCAGTCGTAGCCAAAGAAGGGCACTAAGCATAGAGTGTGAAAACTGAGTTTCCTTGAGAGCTGCTTGGAAGCCTGATGGTGTGTGACGTTAGTGAGCCAAATGGAGTTGTTCTCCCACAAGAACCACTCGGCTGATCCTTCTTCAATATGCCCTTCACCAACATGCAGTGTTTCCTTGATTGAATTAGCTCTCACACCAATATTTGCGTCTAGAGCCTTTGCATTGAGGGCTATCTGAAAACGGCTGTGGCGCTGAAGTTGTCTGTGAATGTGGAGTTGGTGGCATGTGAAACCCGCATGTGGAGCATTCGTTTGTGTGGGATGCTCTACCAGGTTCATTCCTAGAAAATGCACTCAAAGGGCACTAAGCATAGAGTGTGAAAACTGAGTTTCCTTGAGAGCTGCTTGGAAGCCTGATGGTGTGTGAAGTTAGTGAGCCAAATGGAGTTGTTCTCCCACAAGAACCACTCGGCTGATCCTTCTTCAATATGCCCTTCACCAACATGCAGTGTTTCCTTGATTGAATTAGCTCTCACACCAATATTTGCGTCTAGAGCCTTTGCATTGAGGGCTATCTGAAAACGGCTGTGGCGCTGAAGTTGCCTGTGAATGTGGAGTTGGTGGCATGTGAAACCCGCATGTGGAGCATTCGTTTGTGTGCGATGCTCTACCAGGTTCATTTCAGTCCTAGCCATACAAAGGGCACTAAGCATAGAGTGTGAAAACTGAGTTTCCTAGAGAGCTGCTTGAAAGCCTGATGGTGTGTGAAGTTAGTGAGCCAAATGGAGTTGTTCTCCCACAAGAACCACTCGGCTGATCCTTCTTCAATATGTCCTTCACCAACATGCAGTGTTTCCTTGATTGAATTAGCTCTCACACCAATATTTGCGTCTAGAGCCTTTGCATTGAGGGCTATCTGAAAACGGCTGTGGCGCTGAAGTTGCCTGTGAATGTGGAGTTGGTGGCATGTGAAACCCGCATGTGGAGCATTCGTTTATGTGGGATGCTCTCCAAGCTTCATTTCAGTCCTAGGCTCTCAAAGGGCACTAAGCACAGAGTGTGAAAACTGAGTTTCCTTGAGAGCTGCTTGGAAGCCTGATGGTGTGTGAAGTTGGTGAGCCAAATGGAGTTGTTCTCCCACAAGAACCACTCGGCTGATCCTTCTTCAATATGCCCTTCACCAACATGCAGTGTTTCCTTGATTGAATTAGCTCTCACACCAATATTTGCGTCTAGAGCCTTTGCATTGAGGGCTATCTGAAAACGGCTGTGGCGCTGAAGTTGCCTGTGAATGTGGAGTTGGTGGCATGTGAAACCCGCATGTGGAGCATTCGTTTGTGTGGGATGCTCTACCAGATTCATTCCTAGAAAATGCACTCATAGGGCACTAAGCATAGAGTGTGAAAACTGAGTTTCCTTGAGAGCTGCTTGGAAGCCTGATGGTGTGTGAAGTTGGTGAGCCAAATGGAGTTGTTCTCCCACAAGAACCACTCGGCTGATCCTTCTTCAATATGCCCTTCACCAACATGCAGTGTTTCCTTGATTGAATTAGCTCTCACACCAATATTTGCGTCTAGAGCCTTTGCATTGAGGGCTATCTGAAAACGGCTGTGGCGCTGAAGTTGTCTGTGAATGTGGAGTTGGTGGCATGTGAAACCCGCATGTGGAGCATTCGTTTGTGTGGGATGCTCTACCAGGTTCATTTAAGTCCTAGCCATACAAAAGGGCACTAAGCATAGAGTGTGAAAACTGAGTTTCCTTGAGAGCTGCTTGGAAGCCTGATGGTGTGTGAAGTTAGTGAGCCAAATGGAGTTGTTCTCCCACAAGAACCACTCGGCTGATCCTTCTTCAATATGCCCTTCACCAACATGCAGTGTTTCCTTGATTGAATTAGCTCTCACACCAATATTTGCGTCTAGAGCCTTTGCATTGAGGGCTATCTGAAAACGGCTGTGGCGCTGAAGTTGCCTGTGAATGTGGAGTTGGTGGCATGTGAAACCCGCATGTGGAGCATTCGTTTATGTGGGATGCTCTCCAAGCTTCATTTCAGTCCTAGGCACTCAAAGGGCACTAAGCATAGAGTGTGAAAACTGAGTTTCCTTGAGAGCTGTTTGGAAGCCTGATGGTGTGTGACGTTAGTGAGCCAAATGGAGTTGTTCTCCCACAAGAACCACTCGGCTGATCCTTCTTCAATATGCCCTTCACCAACATGCAGTGTTTCCTTGATTGAATTAGCTCTCACACCAATATTTGCGTCTAGAGCCTTTGCATTGAGGGCTATCTGAAAACGGCTGTGGCGCTGAAGTTGCCTGTGAATGTGGAGTTGGTGGCATGTGAAACCCGCATGTGGAGCATTCGTTTGTGTGGGATGCTCTACCAGGTTCATTTCAGTCCTAGCCATACAAAGGGCACTAAACATAGAGTGTGAAAACTGAGTTTCCTTGAGAGCTGCTTGGAAGCCTGATGGTGTGTGAAGTTAGTGAGCCAAATGGAGTTGTTCTCCCACAAGAACCACTCGGCTGATCCTTCTTCAATATGCCCTTCACCAACATGCATTGTTTCCTTGATTGAATTAGCTCTCACACCAATATTTGCATCTAGAGCCTTTGCATTGAGGGCTATCTGAAAACGGCTGTGGCGCTGAAGTTGCCTGTGAATGTGGAGTTGGTGGCATGTGAAACCCGCATGTGGAGCATTCGTTTGTGTGGGATGCTCTACCAGGTTCATTCCTAGAAAATGCACTCATAGGGCACTAAGCATAGAGTGTGAAAACTGAGTTTCCTTGAGAGCTGCTTGGAAGCCTGATGGTGTGTGAAGTTGGTGAGCCAAATGGAGTTGTTCTCCCACAAGAACCACTCGGCTGATCCTTCTTCAATATGCCCTTCACCAACATGCAGTGTTTCCTTGATTGAATTAGCTCTCACACCAATATTTGCGTCTAGAGCCTTTGCATTGAGGGCTATCTGAAAACGGCTGTGGCGCTGAAGTTGCCTGTGAATGTGGAGTTGGTGGCATGTGAAACCCGCATGTGGAGCATTCGTTTGTGTGGGATGCTCTACCAGGTTCATTTCAGTCGTAGCCAAAGAAGGGCACTAAGCATAGAGTGTGAAAACTGAGTTTCCTTGAGAGCTGCTTGGAAGCCTGATGGTGTGTGACGTTAGTGAGCCAAATGGAGTTGTTCTCCCACAAGAACCACTCGGCTGATCCTTCTTCAATATGCCCTTCACCAACATGCAGTGTTTCCTTGATTGAATTAGCTCTCACACCAATATTTGCGTCTAGAGCCTTTGCATTGAGGGCTATCTGAAAACGGCTGTGGCGCTGAAGTTGTCTGTGAATGTGGAGTTGGTGGCATGTGAAACCCGCATGTGGAGCATTCGTTTGTGTGGGATGCTCTACCAGGTTCATTCCTAGATAATGCACTCAAAGGGCACTAAGCATAGAGTGTGAAAACTGAGTTTCCTTGAGAGCTGCTTGGAAGCCTGATGGTGTGTGAAGTTAGTGAGCCAAATGGAGTTGTTCTCCCACAAGAACCACTCGGCTGATCCTTCTTCAATATGCCCTTCACCAACATGCAGTGTTTCCTTGATTGAATTAGCTCTCACACCAATATTTGCGTCTAGAGCCTTTGCATTGAGGGCTATCTGAAAACGGCTGTGGCGCTGAAGTTGCCTGTGAATGTGGAGTTGGTGGCATGTGAAACCCGCATGTGGAGCATTCGTTTGTGTGCGATGCTCTACCAGGTTCATTTCAGTCCTAGCCATACAAAGGGCACTAAGCATAGAGTGTGAAAACTGAGTTTCCTAGAGAGCTGCTTGAAAGCCTGATGGTGTGTGAAGTTAGTGAGCCAAATGGAGTTGTTCTCCCACAAGAACCACTCGGCTGATCCTTCTTCAATATGTCCTTCACCAACATGCAGTGTTTCCTTGATTGAATTAGCTCTCACACCAATATTTGCGTCTAGAGCCTTTGCATTGAGGGCTATCTGAAAACGGCTGTGGCGCTGAAGTTGCCTGTGAATGTGGAGTTGGTGGCATGTGAAACCCGCATGTGGAGCATTCGTTTATGTGGGATGCTCTCCAAGCTTCATTTCAGTCCTAGGCTCTCAAAGGGCACTAAGCACAGAGTGTGAAAACTGAGTTTCCTTGAGAGCTGCTTGGAAGCCTGATGGTGTGTGAAGTTGGTGAGCCAAATGGAGTTGTTCTCCCACAAGAACCACTCGGCTGATCCTTCTTCAATATGCCCTTCACCAACATGCAGTGTTTCCTTGATTGAATTAGCTCTCACACCAATATTTGCGTCTAGAGCCTTTGCATTGAGGGCTATCTGAAAACGGCTGTGGCGCTGAAGTTGCCTGTGAATGTGGAGTTGGTGGCATGTGAAACCCGCATGTGGAGCATTCGTTTGTGTGGGATGCTCTACCAGATTCATTCCTAGAAAATGCACTCATAGGGCACTAAGCATAGAGTGTGAAAACTGAGTTTCCTTGAGAGCTGCTTGGAAGCCTGATGGTGTGTGAAGTTGGTGAGCCAAATGGAGTTGTTCTCCCACAAGAACCACTCGGCTGATCCTTCTTCAATATGCCCTTCACCAACATGCAGTGTTTCCTTGATTGAATTAGCTCTCACACCAATATTTGCGTCTAGAGCCTTTGCATTGAGGGCTATCTGAAAACGGCTGTGGCGCTGAAGTTGTCTGTGAATGTGGAGTTGGTGGCATGTGAAACCCGCATGTGGAGCATTCGTTTGTGTGGGATGCTCTACCAGGTTCATTTAAGTCCTAGCCATACAAAAGGGCACTAAGCATAGAGTGTGAAAACTGAGTTTCCTTGAGAGCTGCTTGGAAGCCTGATGGTGTGTGAAGTTAGTGAGCCAAATGGAGTTGTTCTCCCACAAGAACCACTCGGCTGATCCTTCTTCAATATGCCCTTCACCAACATGCAGTGTTTCCTTGATTGAATTAGCTCTCACACCAATATTTGCGTCTAGAGCCTTTGCATTGAGGGCTATCTGAAAACGGCTGTGGCGCTGAAGTTGCCTGTGAATGTGGAGTTGGTGGCATGTGAAACCCGCATGTGGAGCATTCGTTTATGTGGGATGCTCTCCAAGCTTCATTTCAGTCCTAGGCACTCAAAGGGCACTAAGCATAGAGTGTGAAAACTGAGTTTCCTTGAGAGCTGTTTGGAAGCCTGATGGTGTGTGACGTTAGTGAGCCAAATGGAGTTGTTCTCCCACAAGAACCACTCGGCTGATCCTTCTTCAATATGCCCTTCACCAACATGCAGTGTTTCCTTGATTGAATTAGCTCTCACACCAATATTTGCGTCTAGAGCCTTTGCATTGAGGGCTATCTGAAAACGGCTGTGGCGCTGAAGTTGCCTGTGAATGTGGAGTTGGTGGCATGTGAAACCCGCATGTGGAGCATTCGTTTGTGTGGGATGCTCTACCAGGTTCATTTCAGTCCTAGCCATACAAAGGGCACTAAACATAGAGTGTGAAAACTGAGTTTCCTTGAGAGCTGCTTGGAAGCCTGATGGTGTGTGAAGTTAGTGAGCCAAATGGAGTTGTTCTCCCACAAGAACCACTCGGCTGATCCTTCTTCAATATGCCCTTCACCAACATGCATTGTTTCCTTGATTGAATTAGCTCTCACACCAATATTTGCATCTAGAGCCTTTGCATTGAGGGCTATCTGAAAACGGCTGTGGCGCTGAAGTTGCCTGTGAATGTGGAGTTGGTGGCATGTGAAACCCGCATGTGGAGCATTCGTTTGTGTGGGATGCTCTACCAGGTTCATTCCTAGAAAATGCACTCATAGGGCACTAAGCATAGAGTGTGAAAACTGAGTTTCCTTGAGAGCTGCTTGGAAGCCTGATGGTGTGTGAAGTTGGTGAGCCAAATGGAGTTGTTCTCCCACAAGAACCACTCGGCTGATCCTTCTTCAATATGCCCTTCACCAACATGCAGTGTTTCCTTGATTGAATTAGCTCTCACACCAATATTTGCGTCTAGAGCCTTTGCATTGAGGGCTATCTGAAAACGGCTGTGGCGCTGAAGTTGTCTGTGAATGTGGAGTTGGTGGCATGTGAAACCCGCATGTGGAGCATTCGTTTGTGTGGGATGCTCTACCAGGTTCACTTCAGTCGTAGCCAAAGAAAGGGCACTAAGCATAGAGTGTGAAAACTGAGTTTCCTTGAGAGCTGCTTGGAAGCCTGATGGTGTGTGAAGTTAGTGAGCCAAATGGAGTTGTTCTCCCACAAGAACCACTCGGCTGATCCTTCTTCAATATGCCCTTCACCAACATGCAGTGTTTCCTTGATTGAATTAGCTCTCACACCAATATTTGCGTCTAGAGCCTTTGCATTGAGGGCTATCTGAAAACGGCTGTGGCGCTGAAGTTGTCTGTGAATGTGGAGTTGGTGGCATGTGAAACCCGCATGTGGAGCATTCGTTTGTGTGGGATGCTCTACCAGGTTCATTCCTAGATAATGCACTCAAAGGGCACTAAGCATAGAGTGTGAAAACTGAGTTTCCTTGAGAGCTGCTTGGAAGCCTGATGGTGTGTGACGTTAGTGAGCCAAATGGAGTTGTTCTCCCACAAGAACCACTCGGCTGATCCTTCTTCAATATGCCCTTCACCAACATGCAGTGTTTCCTTGATTGAATTAGCTCTCACACCAATATTTGCGTCTAGAGCCTTTGCATTGAGGGCTATCTGAAAACGGCTGTGGCGCTGAAGTTGCCTGTGAATGTGGAGTTGGTGGCATGTGAAACCCGCATGTGGAGCATTCGTTTATGTGGGATGCTCTCCAAGCTTCATTTCAGTCCTAGGCACTCAAAGGGCACTAAGCACAGAGTGTGAAAACTGAGTTTCCTTGAGAGCTGCTTGGAAGCCTGATGGTGTGTGACGTTAGTGAGCCAAATGGAGTTGTTCTCCCACAAGAACCACTCGGCTGATCCTTCTTCAATATGCCCTTCACCAACATGCAGTGTTTCCTTGATTGAATTAGCTCTCACACCAATATTTGCGTCTAGAGCCTTTGCATTGAGGGCTATCTGAAAACGGCTGTGGCGCTGAAGTTGCCTGTGAATGTGGAGTTGGTGGCATGTGAAACCCGCATGTGGAGCATTCGTTTGTGTGGGATGCTCTACCAGGTTCATTTCAGTCGTAGCCAAAGAAAGGGCACTAAGCATAGAGTGTGAAAACTGAGTTTCCTTGAGAGCTGCTTGGAAGCCTGATGGTGTGTGAAGTTAGTGAGCCAAATGGAGTTGTTCTCCCACAAGAACCACTCAGCTGATCCTTCTTCAATATGCCCTTCACCAACATGCAGTGTTTCCTTGATTGAATTAGCTCTCACACCAATATTTGCGTCTAGAGCCTTTGCATTGAGGGCTATCTGAAAACGGCTGTGGCGCTGAAGTTGCCTGTGAATGTGGAGTTGGTGGCATGTGAAACCCGCATGTGGAGCATTCGTTTGTGTGGGATGCTCTACCAGATTCATTCCTAGAAAATGCACTCATAGGGCACTAAGCATAGAGTGTGAAAACTGAGTTTCCTTGAGAGCTGCTTGGAAGCCTGATGGTGTGTGAAGTTGGTGAGCCAAATGGAGTTGTTCTCCCACAAGAACCACTCGGCTGATCCTTCTTCAATATGCCCTTCACCAACATGCAGTGTTTCCTTGATTGAATTAGCTCTCACACCAATATTTGCGTCTAGAGCCTTTGCATTGAGGGCTATCTGAAAACGGCTGTGGCGCTGAAGTTGTCTGTGAATGTGGAGTTGGTGGCATGTGAAACCCGCATGTGGAGCATTCGTTTGTGTGGGATGCTCTACCAGGTTCATTTCAGTCCTAGCCATACAAAAGGGCACTAAGCATAGAGTGTGAAAACTGAGTTTCCTTGAGAGCTGCTTGGAAGCCTGATGGTGTGTGAAGTTAGTGAGCCAAATGGAGTTGTTCTCCCACAAGAACCACTCGGCTGATCCTTCTTCAATATTCCCTTCACCAACATGCAGTGTTTCCTTGATTGAATTAGCTCTCACACCAATATTTGCGTCTAGAGCCTTTGCATTGAGGGCTATCTGAAAACGGCTGTGGCGCTGAAGTTGCCTGTGAATGTGGAGTTGGTGGCATGTGAAACCCGCATGTGGAGCATTCGTTTGTGTGGGATGCTCTACCAGGTTCATTTCAGTCGTAGCCAAAGAAAAGGCACTAAGCATAGAGTGTGAAAACTGAGTTTCCTTGAGAGCTGCTTGGAAGCCTGATGGTGTGTGACGTTAGTGAGCCAAATGGAGTTGTTCTCCAGAAGAACCACTCGGCTGATCCTTCTTCAATATGCCCTTCACCAACATGCAGTGTTTCCTTGATTGAATTAGCTCTCACACCAATATTTGCGTCTAGAGCCTTTGCATTGAGGGCTATCTGAAAACGGCTGTGGCGCTGTAGTTGCCTATGAATGTGGAGTTGGTGGCATGTGAAACCCGCATGTGGAGCATTCGTTTGTGTGGGATGCTCTACCAGGTTCATTTCAGTCGTAGCCATACAAAGGGCACTAAGCATAGAGTGTGAAAACTGAGTTTCCTTGAGAGCTGCTTGAAAGCCTGATGGTGTGTGAAGTTAGTGAGCCAAATGGAGTTGTTCTCCCACAAGAACCACTCGGCTGATCCTTCTTCAATATGTCCTTCACCAACATGCAGTGTTTCCTTGATTGAATTAGCTCTCACACCAATATTTGCGTCTAGAGCCTTTGCATTGAGGGCTATCTGAAAACGGCTGTGGCGCTGAAGTTGCTTGTGAATGTGGAGTTGGTGGCATGTGAAACCCGCATGTGGAGCATTCGTTTGTGTGGGATGCTCTACCAGGTTCATTCCTAGATAATGCACTCATAGGGCACTAAGCATAGAGTGTGAAAACTGAGTTTTCTTGAGAGCTGCTTGGAAGCCTGATGGTGTGTGAAGTTAGTGAGCCAAATGGAGTTGTTCTCCCACAAGAACCACTCGGCTGATCCTTCTTCAATATGCCCTTCACCAACATGCAGTGTTTCCTTGATTGAATTAGCTCTCACACCAATATTTGCGTCTAGAGCCTTTGCATTGAGGGCTATCTGAAAACGGCTGTGGCGCTGAAGTTGTCTGTGAATGTGGAGTTGGTGGCATGTGAAACCCGCATGTGGAGCATTCGTTTGTGTGGGATGCTCTACCAGGTTCACTTCAGTCGTAGCCAAAGAAAGGGCACTAAGCATAGAGTGTGAAAACTGAGTTTCCTTGAGAGCTGCTTGGAAGCCTGATGGTGTGTGACGTTAGTGAGCCAAATGGAGTTGTTCTCCCACAAGAACCACTCGGCTGATCCTTCTTCAATATGCCCTTCACCAACATGCAGTGTTTCCTTGATTGAATTAGCTCTCACACCAATATTTGCGTCTAGAGCCTTTGCATTGAGGGCTATCTGAAAACGGCTGTGGCGCTGAAGTTGTCTGTGAATGTGGAGTTGGTGGCATGTGAAACCCGCATGTGGAGCATTCGTTTGTGTGGGATGCTCTACCAGGTTCATTCCTAGATAATGCACTCAAAGGGCACTAAGCATAGAGTGTGAAAACTGAGTTTCCTTGAGAGCTGCTTGGAAGCCTGATGGTGTGTGACGTTAGTGAGCCAAATGGAGTTGTTCTCCCACAAGAACCACTCGGCTGATCCTTCTTCAATATGCCCTTCACCAACATGCAGTGTTTCCTTGATTGAATTAGCTCTCACACCAATATTTGCGTCTAGAGCCTTTGCATTGAGGGCTATCTGAAAACGGCTGTGGCGCTGAAGTTGCCTGTGAATGTGGAGTTGGTGGCATGTGAAACCCGCATGTGGAGCATTCGTTTATGTGGGATGCTCTCCAAGCTTCATTTCAGTCCTAGGCACTCAAAGGGCACTAAGCACAGAGTGTGAAAACTGAGTTTCCTTGAGAGCTGCTTGGAAGCCTGATGGTGTGTGACGTTAGTGAGCCAAATGGAGTTGTTCTCCCACAAGAACCACTCGGCTGATCCTTCTTCAATATGCCCTTCACCAACATGCAGTGTTTCCTTGATTGAATTAGCTCTCACACCAATATTTGCGTCTAGAGCCTTTGCATTGAGGGCTACCTGAAAACGGCTGTGGCGCTGAAGTTGCCTGTGAATGTGGAGTTGGTGGCATGTGAAACCCGCATGTGGAGCATTCGTTTGTGTGGGATGCTCTACCAGGTTCATTTCAGTCGTAGCCAAAGAAAGGGCACTAAGCATAGAGTGTGAAAACTGAGTTTCCTTGAGAGCTGCTTGGAAGCCTGATGGTGTGTGAAGTTAGTGAGCCAAATGGAGTTGTTCTCCCACAAGAACCACTCAGCTGATCCTTCTTCAATATGCCCTTCACCAACATGCAGTGTTTCCTTGATTGAATTAGCTCTCACACCAATATTTGCGTCTAGAGCCTTTGCATTGAGGGCTATCTGAAAACGGCTGTGGCGCTGAAGTTGCCTGTGAATGTGGAGTTGGTGGCATGTGAAACCCGCATGTGGAGCATTCGTTTGTGTGGGATGCTCTACCAGATTCATTCCTAGAAAATGCACTCATAGGGCACTAAGCATAGAGTGTGAAAACTGAGTTTCCTTGAGAGCTGCTTGGAAGCCTGATGGTGTGTGAAGTTGGTGAGCCAAATGGAGTTGTTCTCCCACAAGAACCACTCGGCTGATCCTTCTTCAATATGCCCTTCACCAACATGCAGTGTTTCCTTGATTGAATTAGCTCTCACACCAATATTTGCGTCTAGAGCCTTTGCATTGAGGGCTATCTGAAAACGGCTGTGGCGCTGAAGTTGTCTGTGAATGTGGAGTTGGTGGCATGTGAAACCCGCATGTGGAGCATTCGTTTGTGTGGGATGCTCTACCAGGTTCATTTCAGTCCTAGCCATACAAAAGGGCACTAAGCATAGAGTGTGAAAACTGAGTTTCCTTGAGAGCTGCTTGGAAGCCTGATGGTGTGTGAAGTTAGTGAGCCAAATGGAGTTGTTCTCCCACAAGAACCACTCGGCTGATCCTTCTTCAATATTCCCTTCACCAACATGCAGTGTTTCCTTGATTGAATTAGCTCTCACACCAATATTTGCGTCTAGAGCCTTTGCATTGAGGGCTATCTGAAAACGGCTGTGGCGCTGAAGTTGCCTGTGAATGTGGAGTTGGTGGCATGTGAAACCCGCATGTGGAGCATTCGTTTGTGTGGGATGCTCTACCAGGTTCATTTCAGTCGTAGCCAAAGAAAAGGCACTAAGCATAGAGTGTGAAAACTGAGTTTCCTTGAGAGCTGCTTGGAAGCCTGATGGTGTGTGACGTTAGTGAGCCAAATGGAGTTGTTCTCCCAGAAGAACCACTCGGCTGATCCTTCTTCAATATGCCCTTCACCAACATGCAGTGTTGCCTTGATTGAATTAGCTCTCACACCAATATTTGCGTCTAGAGCCTTTGCATTGAGGGCTATCTGAAAACGGCTGTGGCGCTGAAGTTGCCTATGAATGTGGAGTTGGTGGCATGTGAAACCCGCATGTGGAGCATTCGTTTGTGTGGGATGCTCTACCAGGTTCATTTCAGTCGTAGCCATACAAAGGGCACTAAGCATAGAGTGTGAAAACTGAGTTTCCTTGAGAGCTGCTTGAAAGCCTGATGGTGTGTGAAGTTAGTGAGCCAAATGGAGTTGTTCTCCCACAAGAACCACTCGGCTGATCCTTCTTCAATATGTCCTTCACCAACATGCAGTGTTTCCTTGATTGAATTAGCTCTCACACCAATATTTGCGTCTAGAGCCTTTGCATTGAGGGCTATCTGAAAACGGCTGTGGCGCTGAAGTTGCTTGTGAATGTGGAGTTGGTGGCATGTGAAACCCGCATGTGGAGCATTCGTTTGTGTGGGATGCTCTACCAGGTTCATTCCTAGATAATGCACTCATAGGGCACTAAGCATAGAGTGTGAAAACTGAGTTTTCTTGAGAGCTGCTTGGAAGCCTGATGGTGTGTGAAGTTAGTGAGCCAAATGGAGTTGTTCTCCCACAAGAACCACTCGGCTGATCCTTCTTCAATATGCCCTTCACCAACATGCAGTGTTTCCTTGATTGAATTAGCTCTCACACCAATATTTGCGTCTAGAGCCTTTGCATTGAGGGCTATCTGAAAACGGCTGTGGCGCTGAAGTTGTCTGTGAATGTGGAGTTGGTGGCATGTGAAACCCGCATGTGGAGCATTCGTTTGTGTGGGATGCTCTACCAGGTTCATTTCACTCGTAGCCAAAGAAAGGGCACTAAGCATA
>NW_026701036.1:0-31669 GCF_030435755.1 Ochotona princeps
AGGCTCTAGACGCAAATATTGGTGTGAGAGCTAATTCAATCAAGGAAACACTGCATGTTGGTGAAGGGCATATTGAAGAAGGATCAGCTGAGTGGTTCTTGTGGGAGAACAACTCCGTTTGGCTCACTAACTTCACACACCATCAGGCTTCCAAGCAGCTCTCAAGGAAACTCAGTTTTCACACTCTGTGCTTAGTGCCCTTTGAGTGCATTATCTAGGAATGAACCTCGTAGAGCATTCCACACAAACGAATGCTCCACATGCGGGTTTCACATGCCACCAACTCCACATTCACAGGCAACTTCAGCGCCACAGCCGTTTTCAGATAGCCCTCAATGCAAAGGCTCTAGACGCAAATATTGGTGTGAGAAGTAACTCAATCAAGGAAACACTGCATGTTGGTGAAGGGCATATTGAAGAAGGATCAGCCGAGTGGTTCTTGTGGGAGAACAACTCCATTTGGCTCACTAACTTCACACACCATCAGGCTTCCAAGCAGCTCTCAAGGAATCTCACTTTTCACACTCTATGCTTAACATCCTTTGAGTGCATTATCTAGGAATGAACCTGGTAGAGCATCCCACACAAACGAATGTTCCACATGCGGGTTTCACATGCCACCAACTCCACATTCACAGGCAACTTCCGCGCCACAGCCATTTTCAGATAGCCCTCAATGCAAAGGCTCTAGACGCAAATATTGGTGTGAGAGCTAATTCAATCAAGGAAACACTGCATGTTGGTGAAGGGCATATTGAAGAAGGATCAGCCGAGTTTTTCTTGTAGGAGAACAACTCCGTTTGGCTCACTAACTTCACACACCATTAGGCTTTCAAGCAGCTCTCAAGGAAACTCAGTTTTCACACTCTATGCTTAGTGCCCTTTGAGTGCCTAGGACTGAAATGAAGCTTGGTGAGCATCCCACACAAACGAATGCTCCACATGCGGGTTTCACATGCCACCAACTCCACATTCACAGGCAACTTCAGCGCCACAGCCATTTTCAGATAGCCCTCCATGCAAAGGCTCTAGACGCAAATATTGGTGTGAGAGCTAATTCAATCAAGGAAACACTGCATGTTGGTGAAGGGCATATTGAAGAAAGATCAGCTGAGTGGTTCTTGTGGGAGAACAACTGCATTTGGCTCACTAACTTCACACACCATCAGGCTTCCAAGCAGCTCTCAAGGAAACTCAGTTTTCACACTCTGTGCTTAGTGCCCTATGAGTGCATTATCTAGGAATGATCCTGGTAGAGCATCCCACACAAACGAATGCTCCACATGCGGGTTTCACATGCCACCAACTCCACATTCACAGGCAACTTCAGCGCCACAGCCGTTTTCAGATAGCCCTCAATGCAAAGGCTCTAGACGCAAATATTGGT
Organism: Ochotona princeps; assembly: GCF_030435755.1. NCBI lineage: Eukaryota > Metazoa > Chordata > Mammalia > Lagomorpha > Ochotonidae > Ochotona > Ochotona princeps. The sequence goes on from NW_026701036.1 coordinate 1,388, forward strand.
GTGAGAGCTAATTCAATCTAGGAAACACTGCATGTTGGTGAAGGGCATATTGAAGAAGGATCAGCCGAGTGGTTCTTGTGGGAGAACAACTCCATTTGGCTCACTAACTTCACACACCATCAGGCTTCCTAGCAGCTCTCAAGGAAACTCAGGTTTCACACTCTATGCTGAGTGCCCTTTGAGTGCCTAGGACTGAAATAAAGCTTGGTGAGCATCCCACACAAACGAATGCTCCACATGCGGGTTTCACATGCCACCAACTCCACATTCACAGGCAACTTCAGCGCCACAGTCATTTTCAGATAGCCCTCAATGCAAAGGCTCTAGACGCAAATATTTGTGTGAGAGCTAATTCAATCTAGGAAACACTGCATGTTGGTGAAGGGCATATTGAAGAAGGATCAGCCGAGTGGTTCTTGTGGGAGAAAACTCCATTTGGCTCACTAACTTCACACACCATCAGGCTTCCAAGCAGCTCTCAAGGAAACTCAGTTTTCACACTCTATGCTTAGTGCCCTTTGAGTGCCTAGGACTGAAATGAAGCTTGGTGAGCATCCCACACAAACGAATGCTCCACATGCGGGTTTCACATGCCACCAACTCCACATTCACAGGCAACTTCAGCGCCACAGCCATTTTCAGATAGCCCTCAATGCAAAGGCTCTAGACGCAAATATTGGTGTGAGAGCTAATTCAATCAAGGAAACACTGCATGTTGGTGAAGGGCATATTGAAGAAGGATCAGCCGAGTGGTTTTTGTGGGAGAACAACTCCATTTGGCTCACTAACTTCACACACCATCAGGCTTCCAAGCAGCTCTCAAGGACACTCAGTTTTCACACTCTATGCTTAGTGCCCTATGAGTGCATTATCTAGGAATGAACCTGGTAGAGCATCCCACACAAACGAATGCTCCACATGCGGGTTTCACATGCCACCAACTCCACATTCACAGGCAACTTCAGCGCCACAGCCGTTTTCAGATAGCCCTCAATGCAAAGGCTCTAGACACAAATATTGGTGTGAGAGCTAATTCAATCAAGGAAACACTGCATGGTGGTGAATGGCATTATGAAGAAGGATCAGCCGAGTGGTTCTTGTGGGAGAACAACTCCATTTGGCTCACTAACTTCACACACCATCAGGCTTCCTAGCAGCTCTCAAGGAAACTCAGGTTTCACACTCTATGCTGAGTGCCCTTTGAGTGCCTAGGACTGAAATGAAGCTTGGTGAGCATCCCACACAAACGAATGCTCCACATGCGGGTTTCACATGCCACCAACTCCACATTCACAGGCAACTTCAGCGCCACAGCCATTTTCAGATAGCCCTCAATGCAAAGGCTCTAGACGCAAATATTGGTGTGAGAGCTAATTCAATCAAGGAAACACTGCATGTTGGTGAAGGGCATATTGAAGAAGGATCAGCTGAGTGGTTCTTGTGGGAGAACAACTCCGTTTGGCTCACTAACTTCACACACCATCAGGCTTCCAAGCAGCTCTCAAGGAAACTCAGTTTTCACACTCTGTGCTTAGTGCCCTATGAGTGCATTATTTAGGAATGAACCTCGTAGAGCATCCCACACAAACGAATGCTCCACATGCGGGTTTCACATGCCACCAACTCCACATTCACAGGCAACTTCAGCGCCACAGCCATTTTCAGATAGCCCTCAATGCAAAGGCTCTAGACGCAAATATTGGTGTGAGAGCTAATTCAATCAAGGAAACACTGCATGTTGGTGAAGGGCATATTGAAGAAGGATCAGCCGAGTGGTTCTTGTGGGAGAACAACTCCGTTTGGCTCACTAACTTCACACACCATCAGGTTTCCAAGCAGCTCTCAAGGAAACTCAGTTTTCACACTCTATGCTTAGTGCCCTTTGAGTGCCTAGGACTGAAATGAAGCTTGGTGAGCATCGCACACAAACGAATGCTCCACATGCGGGTTTCACATGCCACCAACTCCACATTCACAGGCAACTTCAGCGCCACAGCCATTTTCAGATAGCCCTCAATGCAAAGGCTCTAGACGCAAATATTGGTGTGAGAGCTAATTCAATCAAGGAAACAGTGCATGTTGGTGAAGGGCATATTGAAGAAGGATCAGCTGAGTGGTTCTTGTGGGAGAACAACTCCATTTGGCTCACTAACTTCACACACCATCAGGCTTCCTAGCAGCTCTCAAGGAAACTCAGTTTTCACACTCTGTGCTTAGTGCCCTTTGAGTGCATTATCTAGGAATGAACCTGGTATATCATCCCACACAAACGAATGCTCCACATGCGGGTTTCACATGCCACCAACTCCACATTCACAGGCAACTTCCGCGCCACAGCCATTTTCAGATAGCCCTCAATGCAAAGGCTCTAGACGCAAATATTGGTGTGAGAGCTAATTCAATCAAGGAAACACTGCATGTTGGTGAAGGGCATATTGAAGAAGGATCAGCCGAGTGGTTTTTGTGGGAGAACAACTCCATTTGGCTCACTAACTTCACACACCATCAGGCTTCCAAGCAGCTCTCAAGGACACTCAGTTTTCACACTCTATGCTTAGTGCCCTATGAGTGCATTATCTAGGAATGAACCTGGTAGAGCATCCCACACAAACGAATGCTCCACATGCGGGTTTCACATGCCACCAACTCCACATTCACAGGCAACTTCAGCGCCACAGCCGTTTTCAGATAGCCCTCAATGCAAAGGCTCTAGACACAAATATTGGTGTGAGAGCTAATTCAATCAAGGAAACACTGCATGGTGGTGAATGGCATTATGAAGAAGGATCAGCCGAGTAGTTCTTGTGGGAGAACAACTCCATTTGGCTCACTAACTTCACACACCATCAGGCTTCCTAGCAGCTCTCAAGGAAACTCAGGTTTCACACTCTATGCTTAGTGCCCTTTGAGTGCCTAGGACTGAAATGAAGCTTGGTGAGCATCCCACACAAACGAATGCTCCACATGCGGGTTTCACATGCCACCAACTCCACATTCACAGGCAACTTCAGCGCCACAGCCATTTTCAGATAGCCCTCAATGCAAAGGCTCTAGACGCAAATATTGGTGTGAGAGCTAATTCAATCAAGGAAACACTGCATGTTGGTGAAGGGCATATTGAAGAAGGATCAGCTGAGTGGTTCTTGTGGGAGAACAACTCCGTTTTGGCTCACTAACTTCACACACCATCAGGCTTCCAAGCAGCTCTCAAGGAAACTCAGTTTTCACACTCTGTGCTTAGTGCCCTATGAGTGCATTATTTAGGAATGAACCTCGTAGAGCATCCCACACAAACGAATGCTCCACATGCGGGTTTCACATGCCACCAACTCCACATTCACAGGCAACTTCAGCGCCACAGCCATTTTCAGATAGCCCTCAATGCAAAGGCTCTAGACGCAAATATTGGTGTGAGAGCTAATTCAATCAAGGAAACACTGCATGTTGGTGAAGGGCATATTGAAGAAGGATCAGCCGAGTGGTTCTTGTGGGAGAACAACTCCGTTTGGCTCACTAACTTCACACACCATCAGGTTTCCAAGCAGCTCTCAAGGAAACTCAGTTTTCACACTCTATGCTTAGTGCCCTTTGAGTGCCTAGGACTGAAATGAAGCTTGGTGAGCATCCCACACAAACGAATGCTCCACATGCGGGTTTCACATGCCACCAACTCCACATTCACAGGCAACTTCAGCGCCACAGCCATTTTCAGATAGCCCTCAATGCAAAGGCTCTAGACGCAAATATTGGTGTGAGAGCTAATTCAATCAAGGAAACACTGCATGTTGGTGAAGGGCATATTGAAGAAGGATCAGCCGAGTGGTTCTTGTGGGAGAACAACTCCATTTGGCTCACTAACTTCACACACCATCAGGCTTCCAAGCAGCTCTCAAGGAAACTCAGTTTTCACACTCTATGCTTAGTGCCCTTTGAGTGCATTATCTAGGAATGAACCTGGTAGAGCATCCCACACAAACGAATGCTCCACATGCGGGTTTCACATGCCACCAACTCCACATTCACAGGCAACTTCCGCGCCACAGCCATTTTCAGATAGCCCTCAATGCAAAGGCTCTAGACGCAAATATTGGTGTGAGAGCTAATTCAATCAAGGAAACACTGCATGTTGGTGAAGGGCATATTGAAGAAGGATCAGCCGAGTGGTTCTTGTGGGAGAACAATTCCGTTTGGCTCACTAACTTCACACACCATCAGGCTTCCAAGCAGCTCTCAAGGAAACACAGTTTTCACACTCTATGCTTAGTGCCCTTTGAGTGCATTATCTAGGAATGAACCTGGTAGAGCATCCCACACAAACGAATGCTCCACATGCGGGTTTCACATGCCACCAACTCCACATTTACAGGCAACTTCAGCGCCACAGCCGTTTTCAGATAGCCCTCAATGCAAAGGCTCTAGACGCAAATATTGGTGTGAGAGCTAATTCAATCAAGGAAACACTGCATATTGGTGAAGGGCATGTTGAAGAAGGATCAGCTGAGTGGTTCTTGTGGGAGAACAACTCCGTTTGGCTCACTAACTTCACACACCATCAGGCTTCCAAGCAGCTCTCAAGGAAACTCAGTTTTCACACTCTGTGCTTAGTGCCCTTTGAGTGCATTATCTAGGAATGAACCTCGTAGAGCATTCCACACAAACGAATGCTCCACATGCGGGTTTCACATGCCACCAACTCCACATTCACAGGCAACTTCAGCGCCACAGCCGTTTTCAGATAGCCCTCAATGCAAAGGCTCTAGACGCAAATATTGGTGTGAGAAGTAACTCAATCAAGGAAACACTGCATATTGGTGAAGGGCATATTGAAGAAGGATCAGCCGAGTGGTTCTTGTGGGAGAACAACTCCATTTGGCTCACTAACTTCACACACCATCAGGCTTCCTAGCAGCTCTCAAGGAAACTCAGGTTTCACACTCTATGCTGAGTGCCCTTTGAGGGCCTAGGACTGAAATGAAGCTTGGTGAGCATCCCACACAAACGAATGCTCCACATGCGGGTTTCACATGCCACCAACTCCACATTCACAGGCAACTTCAGCGCCACAGCCATTTTCAGATAGCCCTCAATGCAAAGGCTCTAGACGCAAATATTGGTGTGAGAGCTAATTCAATCAAGGAAACACTGCATGTTGGTGAAGGGCATATTGAAGAAGGATCAGCCGAGTGGTTCTTGTGGGAGAACAACTCCGTTTGGCTCACTAACTTCACACACCATCAGGTTTCCAAGCAGCTCTCAAGGAAACTCAGTTTTCACACTCTATGCTTAGTGCCCTTTGAGTGCCTAGGACTGAAATGAAGCTTGGTGAGCATCCCACACAAACGAATGCTCCACATGCGGGTTTCACATGCCACCAACTCCACATTCACAGGCAACTTCAGCGCCACAGCCGTTTTCAGATAGCCCTCAATGCAAAGGCTCTAGACGCAAATATTGGTGTGAGAGCTAATTCAATCAAGGAAACACTGCATGTTGGTGAAGGGCATATTGAAGAAGGATCAGCCGAGTGGTTCTTGTGGGAGAACAACTCCATTTGGCTCACTAACTTCACACACCATCAGGCTTCCAAGCAGCTCTCAAGGAAACTCAGTTTTCACACTCTGTGCTTAGTGCCCTTTGAGTGCATTATCTAGGAATGAACCTGGTATATCATCCCACACAAACGAATGCTCCACATGCGGGTTTCACATGCCACCAACTCCACATTCACAGGCAACTTCAGCGCCACAGCCATTTTCAGATAGCCCTCAATGCAAAGGCTCTAGACGCAAATATTGGTGTGAGAGCTAATTCAATCAAGGAAACACTGCATGTTGGTGAAGGTCATATTGAAGAAGGATCAGCCGAGTGGTTCTTGTGGGAGAACAATTCCCTTTGGCTCACTAACTTCACACACCATCAGGCTTCCAAGCAGCTCTCAAGGAAACTCAGTTTTCACACTCTATGCTTAGTGCCCTTTGAGTGCATTATCTAGGAATGAACCTGGTAGAGCATCCCACACAAACGAATGCTCCACATGCGGGTTTCACATGCCACCAACTCCACATTCACAGGCAACTTCAGCGCCACAGCCGTTTTCAGATAGCCCTCAATGCAAAGGCTCTAGACGCAAATATTGGTGTGAGAGCTAATTCAATCAAGGAAACACTGCATGTTGGTGAAGGGCATATTGAAGAAGGATCAGCTGAGTGGTTCTTGTGGGAGAACAACTCCGTTTGGCTCACTAACTTCACACACCATCAGGTTTCCAAGCAGCTCTCAAGGAAACTCAGTTTTCACACTCTATGCTTAGTGCCCTTTGAGTGCCTAGGACTGAAATGAAGCTTGGTGAGCATCCCACACAAACGAATGCTCCACATGCGGGTTTCACATGCCACCAACTCCACATCCACAGGCAACTTCAGCGCCACAGCCGTTTTCAGATAGCCCTCAATGCAAAGGCTCTAGACGCAAATATTGGTGTGAGAAGTAACTCAATCAAGGAAACAGTGCATGTTGGTGAAGGGCATATTGAAGAAGGATCAGCCGAGTGGTTCTTGTGGGAGAACAACTCCATTTGGCTCACTAACTTCACACACCATCAGGCTTCCTAGCAGCTCTCAAGGAAACTCAGGTTTCACACTCTATGCTGAGTGCCCTTTGAGTGCCTAGGACTGAAATGAAGCTTGGTGAGCATCCCACACAAACGAATGCTCCACATGCGGGTTTCACATGCCACCAACTCCACATTCACAGGCAACTTCAGCGCCACAGCCATTTTCAGATAGCCCTCAATGCAAAGGCTCTAGACGCAAATATTGGTGTGAGAGCTAATTCAATCAAGGAAACACTGCATGTTGGTGAAGGGCATATTGAAGAAGGATCAGCCGAGTGGTTCTTGTGGGAGAACAACTCCGTTTGGCTCACTAACTTCACACACCATCAGGTTTCCAAGCAGCTCTCAAGGAAACTCAGTTTTCACACTCTATGCTTAGTGCCCTTTGAGTGCCTAGGACTGAAATGAAGCTTGGTGAGCATCCCACACAAACGAATGCTCCACATGCGGGTTTCACATGCCACCAACTCCACATTCACAGGCAACTTCAGCGCCACAGCCATTTTCAGATAGCCCCCAATGCAAAGGCTCTAGACGCAAATATTGGTGTGAGAGCTAATTCAATCAAGGAAACACTGCATGTTGGTGAAGGGCATATTGAAGAAGGATCAGCCGAGTGGTTCTTGTGGGAGAACAACTCCATTTGGCTCACTAACTTCACACACCATCAGGCTTCCAAGCAGCTCTCAAGGAAACTCAGTTTTCACACTCTGTGCTTAGTGCCCTATGAGAGCATTATCTAGGAATGAACCTGGTAGAGCATCCCACACAAACGAATGCTCCACATGCGGGTTTCACATGCCACCAACTCCACATTCACAGGCAACTTTAGCGCCACAGCCATTTTCAGATAGCCCTCAATGCAAAGGCTCTAGACGCAAATATTGGTGTGAGAGCTAATTCAATCAAGGAAACACTGCATGTTGGTGAAGGGCATATTGAAGAAGGATCAGCTGAGTGGTTCTTGTGGGAGAACAACTCCGTTTGGCTCACTAACTTCACACACCATCAGGCTTCCAAGCAGCTCTCAAGGAAACTCAGTTTTCACACTCTGTGCTTAGTGCCCTTTGAGTGCATTATCTAGGAATGAACCTCTTAGAGCATTCCACACAAACGAATGCTCCACATGCGGGTTTCACATGCCAACAACTCCACATTCACAGGCAACTTCAGCGCCACAGCCGTTTTCAGATAGCCCTCAATGCAAAGGCTCTAGACGCAAATATTGGTGTGAGAAGTAACTCAATCAAGGAAACACTGCATGTTGGTGAAGGGCATATTGAAGAAGGATCAGCCGAGTGGTTCTTGTGGGAGAACAACTCCGTTTGGCTCACTAACTTCACACACCATCAGGCTTCCAAGCAGCTCTCAAGGAAACTCAGTTTTCACACTCTGTGCTTAGTGCCCTATGAGTGCATTATTTAGGAATGAACCTCGTAGAGCATCCCACACAAACGAATGCTCCACATGCGGGTTTCACATGCCACCAACTCCACATTCACAGGCAACTTCAGCGCCACAGCCATTTTCAGATAGCCCTCAATGCAAAGGCTCTAGACGCAAATATTGGTGTGAGAGCTAATTCAATCAAGGAAACACTGCATGTTGGTGAAGGGCATATTGAAGAAGGATCAGCCGAGTGGTTCTTGTGGGAGAACAACTGCATTTGGCTCACTAACTTCACACATCATCAGGCTTCCAAGCAGCTCTCAAGGAAACTCAGTTTTCACACTCTGTGCTTAGTGCCCTATGAGTGCATTATCTAGGAATGAACCTGGTAGAGCATCCCACACAAACGAATGCTCCACATGCGGGTTTCACATGCCACCAACTCCACATTCACAGGCAACTTCAGCGCCACAGCCGTTTTCAGATAGCCCTCAATGCAAAGGTTCTAGACGCAAATATTGGTGTGAGAGCTAATTCAATCAAGGAAACACTGCATGTTGGTGAAGGGCATATTGAAGAAGGATCAGCTGAGTGGTTCTTGTGGGAGAACAACTCCATTTGGCTCACTAACTTCACACACCATCAGGCTTCCTAGCAGCTCTCAAGGAAACTCAGTTTTCAAGCTCTGTGCTTAGTGCCCTTTGAGTGCATTATCTAGGAATGAACCTGGTATATCATCCCACACAAACGAATGCTCCACATGCGGGTTTCACATGCCACCAACTCCACATTCACAGGCAACTTCCGCGCCACAGCCATTTTCAGATAGCCCTCAATGCAAAGGCTCTAGACGCAAATATTGGTGTGAGAGCTAATTCAATCAAGGAAACACTGCATGTTGGTGAAGGGCATATTGAAGAAGGATCAGCCGAGTGGTTCTTGTGGGAGAACAATTCCGTTTGGCTCACTAACTTCACACACCATCAGGCTTCCAAGCAGCTCTCAAGGAAACTCAGTTTTCACACTCTATGCTTAGTGCCCTTTGAGTGCATTATCTAGGAATGAACCTGGTAGAGCATCCCACACAAACGAATGCTCCACATGCGGGTTTCACATGCCACCAACTCCACATTCACAGGCAACTTCAGCGCCACAGCCGTTTTCAGATAGCCCTCAATGCAAAGGCTCTAGATGCAAATATTGGTGTGAGAGCTAATTCAATCAAGGAAACACTGCATGTTGGTGAAGGGCATATTGAAGAAGGATCAGCTGAGTGGTTCTTGTGGGAGAACAACTCCGTTTGGCTCACTAACTTCACACACCATCAGGCTTCCAAGCAGCTCTCAAGGAAACTCAGTTTTCACACTCTGTGCTTAGTGCCCTTTGAGTGCATTATCTAGGAATGAACCTCGTAGAGCATTCCACACAAACGAATGCTCCACATGCGGGTTTCACATGCCACCAACTCCACATTCACAGGCAACTTCAGCGCCACAGCCGTTTTCAGATAGCCCTCAATGCAAAGGCTCTAGATGCAAATATTGGTTTGAGAGCTTATTCAATCAAGGAAACACTGCATGTTCTTGAAGGGCATATTGAAGAAGGATCAGCCGAGTGGTTCTTGTGGGAGAACAACTCCATTTGGCTCACTAACTTCACACACCATCAGGCTTCCAAGCAGCTCTCAAGGAAACTCAGTTTTCACACTCTGTGCTTAGTGCCCTTTGAGTGCATTATCTAGGAATGAACCTGGTATATCATCCCACACAAACGAATGCTCCACATGCGGGTTTCACATGCCACCAACTCCACATTCACAGGCAACTTCAGCGCCACAGCCGTTTTCAGATAGCCCTCAATGCAAAGGCTCTAGACGCAAATATTGGTGTGAGAGCTTATTCAATCAAGGAAACACTGCATGTTCTTGAAGGGCATATTGAAGAAGGATCAGCCGAGTGGTTCTTGTGGGAGAACAACTCCATTTGGCTCACTAACTTCACACACCATCAGGCTTCCAAGCAGCTCTCAAGGAAACTCAGTTTTCACACTCTATGTTTAGTGCCCTTTGAGTGCCTAGGAGTAAAATGAAGCTTGGTGAGCATCCCACACAAACGAATGCTCCACATGCGGGTTTCACATGCCACCAACTCCACATTCACAGGCAACTTCAGTGCCACAGCCATTTTCAGATAGCCCTCAATGCAAAGGCTCTAGACGCAAATATTGGTGTGAGAGCTTATTCAATCAAGGAAACACTGCATGTTGGTGAAGGGCATATTGAAGAAGGATCAGCCGAGTGGTTCTTGTGGGAGAACAACTCCATTTGGCTCACTAACTTCACACACCATCAGGCTTCCAAGCAGCTCTCAAGGAAACTCAGTTTTCACACTCTATGCTTAGTGCCCTTTCTGTGCATTATCTAGGAATGAACCTGGTAGAGCATCCCACACAAACGAATGCTCCACATGCGGGTTTCACATGCCACCAACTCCACATTCACAGGCAACTTCAGCGCCACAGCCATTTTCAGATAGGCCTCAATGCAAAGGCTCTAGACGCAAATATTGGTGTGAGAGCTAATTCAATCAAGGAAACACTGCATGTTGGTGAAGGGCATATTGAAGAAGGATCAGCCGAGTGGTTCTTGTGGGAGAACAACTCCGTTTGGCTCACTAACTTCACACACCATCAGGTTTCCAAGCAGCTCTCAAGGAAACTCAGTTTTCACACTCTATGCTTAGTGCCCTTTGAGTGCCTAGGACTGAAATGAAGCTTGGTGAGCATCCCACACAAACGAATGCTCCACATGCGGGTTTCACATGCCACCAACTCCACATTCTCAGGCAACTTCAGCGCCACAGCCATTTTCAGATAGCCCTCAATGCAAAGGCTCTAGACGCAAATATTGGTGTGAGAGCTAATTCAATCAAGGAAACAGTGCATGTTGGTGAAGGGCATATTGAAGAAGGATCAGCCGAGTGGTTCTTGTGGGAGAACAACTCCATTTGGCTCACTAACTTCACACACCATCAGGCTTCCAAGCAGCTCTCAAGGAAACTCAGTTTTCACACTCTATGCTTAGTGCCCTTTGAGTGCATTATCTAGGAATGAACCTGGTAGAGCATCCCACACAAACGAATGCTCCACATGCGGGTTTCACATGCCACCAACTCCACATTCACAGGCAACTTCAGCGCCACAGCCGTTTTCAGATAGCCCTCAATGCAAAGGCTCTAGACGCAAATATTGGTGTGAGAGCTAATTCAATCAAGGAAACACTGCATGTTGGTGAAGGGCATATTGAAGAAGGATCAGCCGAGTGGTTCTTGTGGGAGAACAACTCCATTTGGCTCACTAACTTCACACACCATCAGGCTTCCAAGCAGCTCTCAAGGAACTCAGTTTTCACACTCTATGCTTAGTGCCCTTTGAGTGCATTATCTAGCAATGAACCTGGTAGAACATCCCACACAAACGAATGCTCCACATGCGGGTTTCACATGCCACCAACTCCACATTCACAGGCAACTTCAGCGCCACAGCCATTTTCAGATAGCCCTCAATGCAAAGGCTCTAGACGCAAATATTGGTGTGAGAGCTAATTCAATCAAGGAAACACTGCATGTTGGTGAAGGGCATATTGAAGAAGGATCAGCCGAGTGGTTCTTCTGGGAGAACAAGTCCATTTGGCTCACTAACTTCACACACCATCAGGCTTCCAAGCAGCTCTCAAGGAAACTCAGTTTTCACACTCTGTGCTTAGTGCCCTATGAGTGCATTATCTAGGAATGAACCTCGTAGAGCATCCCACACAAACGAATGCTCCACATGCGGGTTTCACATGCCACCAACTCCACATTCACAGGCAACTTCAGCGCCACAGCCGTTTTCAGATAGCCCTCAATGCAAAGGCTCTAGACGCAAATATTGGTGTGAGAGCTAATTCAATCAAGGAAACACTGCATGTTGGTGAAGGGCATATTGAAGAAGGATCAGCTGAGTGGTTCTTGTGGGAGAACAAGTCCATTTGGCTTACTAACCTCACACACCATCAGGCTTCCAAGCAGCTCTCAAGGAAACTCAGTTTTCACACTCTATGCTTAGTGCCCTTTTAGTGCCTAGGACTGAAATGAAGCTTGGTGAGCATCACACACAAACGAATGCTCCACATGCGGGTTTCACATGCCACCAACTCCACATTCACAGGCAACTTCAGCGCCACAGCCATTTTCAGATAGCCCTCAATGCAAAGGCTCTAGACGCAAATATTGGTGTGAGAGCTAATTCAATCAAGGAAACACTGCATGTTGGTGAAGGGCATATTGAAGAAGGATCAGCCGAGTGGTTCTTGTGGGAGAACAACTCCGTTGGCTCACTAACTTCACACACCATCAGGCTTCCAAGCAGCTCTCAAGGAAACTCAGTTTTCACACTCTATGCTTAGTGCCCGTTGAGTGCATTATCTAGGAATGACCCTGGTAGAGCATCCCACACAAACGAATGCTCCACATGCGGGTTTCACATGCCACCAACTCCACATTCTCAGGCAACTTCAGCGCCACAGCCATTTTCAGATAGCCCTCAATGCAAAGGCTCTGGACGCAAATATTTGTGTGACAGCTAATTCAATCAAGGAAACGCTGCATGTTGGTGAAGGGCATATTGAAGAAGGATCAGCCGAGTGGTTCTTCTGGGAGAACAAGTCCATTTGGCTCACTAACTTCACACACCATCAGGCTTCCAAGCAGCTCTCAAGGAAACTCAGTTTTCACACTCTGTGCTTAACGTCCTTTGAGTGCATTATCTAAGAATGAACCTCGTAGAGCATCCCACACAAACGAATGCTCCACATGCGGGTTTCACATGCCACCAACTCCACATTCACAGGTAACTTCCGTGCCACAGCCATTTTCAGATAGGCCTCAATGCAAAGGCTCTAGACGCAAATATTGGTGTGAGAGCTAATTCAATCAAGGAAACACTGCATGTTGGTGAAGGGCATATTGAAGAAGGATCAGCTGAGTGGTTCTTGTGGGAGAACAACTCCATTTGGCTTACTAACCTCACACACCATCAGGCTTCCAAGCAGCTCTCAAGGAAACTCAGTTTTCACACTCTATGCTTAGTGCCCTTTTAGTGCCTAGGACTGAAATGAAGCTTGGTGAGCATCACACACAAACGAATGCTCCACATGCGAGTTTCACATGCCACCAACTCCACATTCACAGGCAACTTCAGCGCCACAGCCGTTTTCAGATAGCCCTCAATGCAAAGGCTCTAGACGCAAATATTGGTGTGAGAGCTAATTCAATCAAGGAAACACTGCATGTTGGTGAAGGGCATATTGAAGGAGGATCAGCTGAGTGGTTCTTGTGGGAGAACAACTCCGTTTGGCTCACTAACTTCACACACCATCAGGCTTCCAAGCAGCTCTCAAGGAAACTCAGTTTTCACACTCTATGCTTAACGTCCTTTGAGTGCATTATCTAGCAATGATCCTGGTAGAGCATCCCACACAAACGAATGCTCCACATGCGGGTTTCACATGCCACCAACTCCACATTCACAGGCAACTTCAGCGCCACAGCCGTTTTCAGATAGCCCTCAATGCAAAGGCTCTAGACGCAAATATTGGTGTGAGAGCTAATTCAATCAAGGAAACACTGCATGTTGGTGAAGGGCATATTGAAGAAGGATCAGCCGAGTGGTTCTTGTGAGAGAACAACTGCATTTGGCTCACTAACTTCACACACCATCAGGCTTCCAAGCAGCTCTCAAGGAAACTCAGTTTTCACACTCTATGCTTAGTGCCCTATGAGTGCATTATCTAGGAAAGAACCTGGTAGAGCATCCCACACAAACGAATGCTCCACATGCGGGTTTCACATGCCACCAACTCCACATTCACAGGCAACTTCAGCGCTACTGCCGTTTTCAGATAGCCCTCAATGCAAAGGCTCTAGACGCAAATATTGGTGTGAGAGCTAATTCAATCAAGGAAACACTGCATGTTGGTGAAGGGCATATTGAAGAAGGATCAGCCGAGTGGTTCTTGTGGGAGAACAACTCCGTTTGGCTCACTAACTTCACACACCATCAGGCTTCCAAGCAGCTCTCAAGGAAACTCAGTTTTCACACTCTGTGCTTAGTGCCCTATGAGTGCATTATCTAGCAATGAACCTGGTAGAGCATCCCACACAAACGAATGCTCCACATGCGGGTTTCACATGCCACCAACTCCACATTCACAGGCAACTTCAGCGCCACAGCCATTTTCAGATAGCCCTCAATGCAAAGGCTCTAGACGCAAATATTGGTGTGAGAGTTAATTCAATCAAGGAAACACTGCATGTTGGTGAAGGGCATATTGAAGAAGGATCAGCCGAGTGGTTCTTGTGGGAGAACAACTCCATTTGGCTCACTAACTTCACACACCAACAGGCTTCCAAGCAGCTCTCAAGGAAACTCAGTTTTCACACTCTATGCTTAGTGCCCTATGAGTGCATTATCTAGGAAAGAACTTGGTAGAGCATCCCACACAAACGAATGCTCCACATGCGGGTTTCACATGCCACCAACTCCACATTCACAGGCAACTTCCGTGCCACAGCCATTTTCAGATAGCCCTTAATGCAAAGGCTCTAGACGCAAATATTGGTGTGAGAGCTAATTCAATCAAGGAAACACTGCATGTTGGTGAAGGGCATATTGAAGAAGGATCAGCTGAGTGGTTCTTGTGGGAGAACAACTCCATTTGGCTTACTAACCTCACACACCATCAGGCTTCCAAGCAGCTCTCAAGGAAACTCAGTTTTCACACTCTATGCTTAGTGCCCTTTGAGTGCCAAGGACTGAAATGAAGCTTGGTGAGCATCACACACAAACGAATGTTCCACATGCGGGTTTCACATGCCACCAACTCCACATTCACAGGCAACTTCAGCGCCACAGCCGTTTTCAGATAGCCCTCAATGCAAAGGCTCTAGACGCAAATATTGGTGTGAGAGCTAATTCAATCAAGGAAACACTGCATGTTGGTGAAGGGCATATTGAAGGAGGATCAGCTGAGTGGTTCTTGTGGGAGAACAACTCCGTTTGGCTCACTAACTTCACACACCATCAGGCTTCCAAGCAGCTCTCAAGGAAACTCACTTTTCACACTCTATGCTTAACGTCCTTTGAGTGCATTATCTAGCAATGATCCTGGTAGAGCATCCCACACAAACGAATGCTCCACATGCGGGTTTCACATGCCACCAACTCCACATTCACAGGCAACTTCAGCGCCACAGCCATTTTCAGATAGCCCTCAATGCAAAGGCTCTAGACGCAAATATTGGTGTGAGAGTTAATTCAATCAAGGAAACACTGCATGTTGGTGAAGGGCATATTGAAGAAGGATCAGCCGAGTGGTTCTTGTGGGAGAACAACTCCATTTGGCTCACTAACTTCACACACCAACAGGCTTCCAAGCAGCTCTCAAGGAAACTCAGTTTTCACACTCTATGCTTAACGCCCTTTGAGTGCATTATCTAGCAATGATCCAGGTAGAGCATCCCACACAAACGAATGCTCCACATGCGGGTTTCACATGCCACCAACTCCACATTCACAGGCAACGTCAGCGCCACAGTCGTTTTCAGATAGCCCTCAATGCAAAGGCTCTAGACGCAAATATTGGTGTGAGAGCTAATTCAATCAAGGAAACACTGCATGTTGGTGAAGGGCATATTGAAGAAGGATCAGCTGAGTGGTTCTTGTGGGAGAACAAGTCCATTTGGCTCACTAACTTCACACACCATCAGGCTTCCAAGCAGCTCTCAAGGAAACTCAGTTTTCACACTCTATGCTTAGTGTCCTTTGAGTGCATTATCTAGCAATGAACCTGGTAGAACATCCCACACAAACGAATGCTCCACATGCGGGTTTCACATGCCACCAACTCCACATTCACAGGCAACTTCAGCGCCACAGCCATTTTCAGATAGCCCTCAATGCAAAGGCTCTAGACGCAAATATTGGTGTGAGAGCTAATTCAATCAAGGAAACACTGCATGTTGGTGAAGGGCATATTGAAGAAGGATCAGCCGAGTGGTTCTTGTGGGAGAACAACTCCGTTTGGCTCACTAACTTCACACACCATCAGGTTTCCAAGCAGCTCTCAAGGAAACTCAGTTTTCACACTCTATGCTTAGTGCCCTTTGAGTGCCTAGGACTGAAATGAAGCTTGGTGAGCATCCCACACAAACGAATGCTCCACATGCGGGTTTCACATGCCACCAACTCCACATTCACAGGCAACTTCAGCGCCACAGCCGTTTTCAGATAGCCCTCAATGCAAAGGCTCTAGACGCAAATATTGGTGTGAGAGCTAATTCAATCAAGGAAACACTGCATGTTGGTGAAGGGCATATTGAAGGAGGATCAGCTGAGTGGTTCTTGTGGGAGAACAACTCCGTTTGGCTCACTAACTTCACACACCATCAGGCTTCCAAGCAGCTCTCAAGGAAACTCAGTTTTCACACTCTATGCTTAGTGCCCTATGAGTTCATTATCTAGGAAAGAACCTGGTAGAGCATCCCACACAAACGAATGCTCCACATGCGGGTTTCACATGCCACCAACTCCACATTCACAGGCAACTTCAGCGCTACAGCCGTTTTCAGATAGCCCTCAATGCAAAGGCTCTAGACGCAAATATTGGTGTGAGAGCTAATTCAATCAAGGAAACACTGCATGTTGGTGAAGGGCATATTGAAGAAGGATCAGCCGAGTGGTTCTTGTGGGAGAACAACTCCGTTTGGCTCACTAACTTCACACACCATCAGGCTTCCAAGCAGCTCTCAAGGAAACTCAGTTTTCACACTCTGTGCTTAGTGCCCTATGAGTGCATTATCTAGCAATGAACCTGGTAGAGCATCCCACACAAACGAATGCTCCACATGCGGGTTTCACATGCCACCAACTCCACATTCACAGGCAACTTCAGCGCCACAGCCATTTTCAGATAGCCCTCAATGCAAAGGCTCTAGACGCAAATATTGGTGTGAGAGTTAATTCAATCAAGGAAACACTGCATGTTGGTGAAGGGCATATTGAAGAAGGATCAGCCGAGTGGTTCTTGTGGGAGAACAACTCCATTTGGCTCACTAACTTCACACACCAACAGGCTTCCAAGCAGCTCTCAAGGAAACTCAGTTTTCACACTCTATGCTTAACGCCCTTTGAGTGCATTATCTAGCAATGATCCAGGTAGAGCATCCCACACAAACGAATGCTCCACATGCGGGTTTCACATGCCACCAACTCCACATTCACAGGCAACGTCAGCGCCACAGCCGTTTTCAGATAGCCCTCAATGCAAAGGCTCTAGACGCAAATATTGGTGTGAGAGCTAATTCAATCAAGGAAACACTGCATGTTGGTGAAGGGCATATTGAAGAAGGATCAGCTGAGTGGTTCTTGTGGGAGAACAAGTCCATTTGGCTCACTAACTTCACACACCATCAGGCTTCCAAGCAGCTCTCAAGGAAACTCAGTTTTCACACTCTATGCTTAGTGTCCTTTGAGTGCATTATCTAGCAATGAACCTGGTAGAACATCCCACACAAACGAATGCTCCACATGCGGGTTTCACATGCCACCAACTCCACATTCACAGGCAACTTCAGCGCCACAGCCATTTTCAGATAGCCCTCAATGCAAAGGCTCTAGACGCAAATATTGGTGTGAGAGCTAATTCAATCAAGGAAACACTGCATGTTGGTGAAGGGCATATTGAAGAAGGATCAGCCGAGTGGTTCTTGTGGGAGAACAACTCCATTTGGCTCACTAACTTCACACACCATCAGGTTTCCAAGCAGCTCTCAAGGAAACTCAGTTTTCACACTCTATGCTTAGTGCCCTTTGAGTGCCTAGGACTGAAATGAAGCTTGGTGAGCATCACACACAAACGAATGCTCCACATGCGGGTTTCACATGCCACCAACTCCACATTCACAGGCAACTTCAGCGCCACAGCCATTTTCAGATAGCCCTCAATGCAAAGGCTCTAGACGCAAATATTGGTGTGAGAGCTAATTCAATCAAGGAAACACTGCATGTTGGTGAAGGGCATATTGAAGAAGGATCAGCCGAGTGGTTCTTGTGGGAGAACAATTCCGTTTGGCTCACTAACTTCACACACCATCAGGCTTCCAAGCAGCTCTCAAGGAAACTCAGTTTTCACACTCTATGCTTAGTGCCCTTTGAGTGCATTATCTAGGAATGAACCTGGTAGAGCATCCCACACAAACGAATGCTCCACATGCGGGTTTCACATGCCACCAACTCCACATTCACAGGCAACTTCAGCGCCACAGCCATTTTCAGATAGCCCTCAATGCAAAGGCTCTAGACGCAAATATTGGTGTGAGAGCTAATTCAATCAAGGAAACACTGCATGTTGGTGAAGGGCATATTGAAGAAGGATCAGCTGGGTGGTTCTTTTGGGAGAACAACTCCATTTGGCTCACTAACTTCACACACCATCAGGCTTCCAAGCAGCTCTCAAGGAAACTCAGTTTTCACACTCTGTGCTTAGTGCCCTATGAGAGCATTATCTAGGAATGAACCTGGTAGAGCATCCCACACAAACGAATGCTCCACATGCGGGTTTCACATGCCACCAACTCCACATTCACAGGCAACTTTAGCGCCACAGCCATTTTCAGATAGCCCTCAATGCAAAGGCTCTAGACGCAAATATTGGTGTGAGAGCTAATTCAATCAAGGAAACACTGCATGTTGGTGAAGGGCATATTGAAGAAGGATCAGCTGAGTGGTTCTTGTGGGAGAACAACTCCGTTTGGCTCACTAACTTCACACACCATCAGGCTTCCAAGCAGCTCTCAAGGAAACTCAGTTTTCACACTCTATGCTTAGTGCCCTTTGAGTGCATTATCTAGGAATGAACCTCGTAGAGCATTCCACACAAACGAATGCTCCACATGCGGGTTTCACATGCCACCAACTCCACATTCACAGGCAACTTCAGCGCCACAGCCGTTTTCAGATAGCCCTCAATGCAAAGGCTCTAGATGCAAATATTGGTGTGAGAAGTAACTCAATCAAGGAAACACTGCATGTTGGTGAAGGGCATATTGAAGAAGGATCAGCCGAGTGGTTCTTGTGGGAGAACAACTCCATTTGGCTCACTAACTTCACACACCATCAGGCTTCCTAGCAGCTCTCAAGGAAACTCAGTTTTCACACTCTATGCTGAGTGCCCTTTGAGTGCCTAGGACTGAAATTAAGCTTGGTGAGCATCCCACACAAACGAATGCTCCACATGCGGGTTTCACATGCCACCAACTCCACATTCACAGGCAACTTCAGCGCCACAGCCATTTTCAGATAGCCCTCAATGCAAAGGCTCTAGACGCAAATATTGGTGTGAGAGCTAATTCAATCAAGGAAACACTGCATGTTGGTGAAGGGCATATTGAAGAAGGATCAGCCGAGTGGTTCTTGTGGGAGAACAACTCCGTTTGGCTCACTAACTTCACACACCATCAGGCTTCCAAGCAGCTCTCAAGGAAACTCAGTTTTCACACTCTGTGCTTAGTGCCCTATGAGTGCATTATCTAGGAATGAACCTCGTAGAGCATCCCACACAAACGAATGCTCCACATGCGGGTTTCACATGCCACCAACTCCACATTCACAGGCAACTTCAGCGCCACAGCCATTTTCAGATAGGCCTCAATGCAAAGGCTCTAGACGCAAATATTGGTGTGAGAGCTAATTCAATCAAGGAAACACTGCATGTTGGTGAAGGGCATATTGAAGAAGGATCAGCCGAGTGGTTCTTGTGGGAGAACAACTCCGTTTGGCTCACTAACTTCACACACCATCAGGTTTCCAAGCAGCTCTCAAGGAAACTCAGTTTTCACACTCTATGCTTAGTGCCCTTTGAGTGCCTAGGACTGAAAAGAAGCTTGGTGAGCATCCCACACAAACGAATGCTCCACATGCGGGTTTCACATGCCACCAACTCCACATTCACAGGCAACTTCAGCGCCACAGCCATTTTCAGATAGCCCTCAATGCAAAGGCTCTAGACGCAAATATTGGTGTGAGAGCTAATTCAATCAAGGAAACAGTGCATGTTGGTGAAGGGCATATTGAAGAAGGATCAGCCGAGTGGTTCTTGTGGGAGAACAACTCCATTTGGCTCACTAACTTCACACACCATCAGGCTTCCAAGCAGCTCTCAAGGAAACTCAGTTTTCACACTCTATGCTTAGTGCCCTTTGAGTGCATTATCTAGGAATGAACCTGGTAGAGCATCCCACACAAACGAATGCTCCACATGCGGGTTTCACATGCCACCAACTCCACATTCACAGGCAACTTCAGCGCCACAGCCATTTTCAGATAGCCCTCAATGCAAAGGCTCTAGACGCAAATATTGGTGTGAGAGCTAATTAAATCAAGGAAACAGTGCATGTTGGTGAAGGGCATATTGAAGAAGGATCAGCCGAGTGGTTCTTGTGGGAGAACAACTGCATTTGGCTCACTAACTTCACACATCATCAGGCTTCCAAGCAGCTCTCAAGGAAACTCAGTTTTCACACTCTGTGCTTAGTGCCCTATGAGTGCATTATCTAGGAATGAACCTGGTAGAGCATCCCACACAAACGAATGCTCCACATGCGGGTTTCACATGCCACCAACTCCACATTCACAGGCAACTTCAGCGCCACAGCCGTTTTCGGATAGCCCTCAATGCAAAGGCTATAGACGCAAATATTGGTGTGAGAGCTAATTCAATCTAGGAAACACTGCATGTTGGTGAAGGGCATATTGAAGAAGGATCAGCCGAGTGGTTCTTGTGGGAGAAAACTCCATTTGGCTCACTAACTTCACACACCATCAGGCTTCCAAGCAGCTCTCAAGGAAACTCAGTTTTCACACTCTATGTTTAGTGCCCTTTGAGTGCCTAGGACTAAAATGAAGCTTGGTGAGCATCCCACACAAACGAATGCTCCACATGCGGGTTTCACATGCCACCAACTCCACATTCACAGGCAACTTCAGTGCCACAGCCATTTTCAGATAGCCCTCAATGCAAAGGCTCTAGACGCAAATATTGGTGTGAGAGCTAATTCAATCAAGGAAACACTGCATGTTGGTGAAGGGCATATTGAAGAAGGATCAGCCGAGTGGTTCTTGTGGGAGAACAACTCCATTTGGCTCACTAACTTCACACACCATCAGGCTTCCAAGCAGCTCTCAAGGAAACTCAGTTTTCACACTCTGTGCTTAGTGCCCTATGAGTGCATTATCTAGGAATGAACCTCGTAGAGCATCCCACACAAACGAATGCTCCACATGCGGGTTTCACATGCCACCAACTCCACATTCACAGGCAACTTCAGCGCCACAGCCATTTTCAGATAGGCCTCAATGCAAAGGCTCTAGACGCAAATATTGGTGTGAGAGCTAATTCAATCAAGGAAACACTGCATGTTGGTGAAGGGCATATTGAAGAAGGATCAGCCGAGTGGTTCTTGTGGGAGAACAACTCCATTTGGCTCACTAACTTCACACACCATCAGGTTTCCAAGCAGCTCTCAAGGAAACTCAGTTTTCACACTCTATGCTTAGTGCCGTTTGAGTGCCTAGGACTGAAATGAAGCTTGGTGAGCATCCCACACAAACGAATGCTCCACATGCGGGTTTCACATGCCACCAACTCCACATTCACAGGCAACTTCAGCGCCACAGCCATTTTCAGATAGCCCTCAATGCAAAGGCTCTAGACGCAAATATTGGTGTGAGAGCTAATTCAATCAAGGAAACACTGCATGTTGGTGAAGGGCATATTGAAGAAGGATCAGCCGAGTGGTTCTTGTGGGAGAACAACTCCATTTGGCTCACTAACTTCACACACCATCAGGCTTCCAAGCAGCTCTCAAGGAAACTCAGTTTTCACACTCTATGCTTAGTGCCCTTTGAGTGCATTATCTAGGAATGAACCTGGTAGAGCATCCCACACAAACGAATGCTCCACATGCGGGTTTCACATGCCACCAACTCCACATTCACAGGCAACTTCAGCGCCACAGCCGTTTTCAGATAGCCCTCAATGCAAAGGCTCTAGACGCAAATATTGGTGTGAGAGCTAATTCAATCAAGGAAACACTGCATGTTGGTGAAGGGCATATTGAAGAAGGATCAGCCGAGTGGTTCTTGTGGGAGAACAACTCCATTTGGCTCACTAACTTCACACACCATCAGGCTTCCAAGCAGCTCTCAAGGAACTCAGTTTTCACACTCTATGCTTAGTGCCCTTTGAGTGCATTATCTAGCAATGAACCTGGTAGAACATCCCACACAAACGAATGCTCCACATGCGGGTTTCACATGCCACCAACTCCACATTCACAGGCAACTTCAGCGCCACAGCCATTTTCAGATAGCCCTCAATGCAAAGGCTCTAGACGCAAATATTGGTGTGAGAGCTAATTCAATCAAGGAAACACTGCATGTTGGTGAAGGGCATATTGAAGAAGGATCAGCCGAGTGGTTCTTCTGGGAGAACAACTCCATTTGGCTTACTAACCTCACACACCATCAGGCTTCCAAGCAGCTCTCAAGGAAACTCAGTTTTCACACTCTATGCTTAGTGCCCTTTTAGTGCCTACGACTGAAATGAAGCTTGGTGAGCATCACACACAAACGAATGCTCCACATGCGGGTTTCACATGCCACCAACTCCACATTCACAGGCAACTTCAGCGCCACAGCCATTTTCAGATAGCCCTCAATGCAAAGGCTCTAGACGCAAATATTGGTGTGAGAGCTAATTCAATCAAGGAAACACTGCATGTTGGTGAAGGGCATATTGAAGAAGGATCAGCCGAGTGGTTCTTGTGGGAGAACAACTCCGTTGGCTCACTAACTTCACACACCATCAGGCTTCCAAGCAGCTCTCAAGGAAACTCAGTTTTCACACTCTATGCTTAGTGCCCGTTGAGTGCATTATCTAGGAATGACCCTGGTAGAGCATCCCACACAAACGAATGCTCCACATGCGGGTTTCACATGCCACCAACTCCACATTCTCAGGCAACTTCAGCGCCACAGCCATTTTCAGATAGCCCTCAATGCAAAGGCTCTAGACGCAAATATTTGTGTGACAGCTAATTCAATCAAGGAAACGCTGCATGTTGGTGAAGGGCATATTGAAAAAGGATCAGCCGAGTGGTTCTTCTGGGAGAACAAGTCCATTTGGCTCACTAACTTCACACACCATCAGGCTTCCAAGCAGCTCTCAAGGAAACTCAGTTTTCACATTCTGTGCTTAACGTCCTTTGAGTGCATTATCTAGGAATGAACCTCGTAGAGCATCCCACACAAACGAATGCTCCACATGCGGGTTTCACATGCCACCAACTCCACATTCACAGGCAACTTCCGTGCCACAGCCATTTTCAGATAGCCCTTAATGCAAAGGCTCTAGACGCAAATATTGGTGTGAGAGCTAATTCAATCAAGGAAACACTGCATGTTGGTGAAGGGCATATTGAAGAAGGATCAGCTGAGTGGTTCTTGTGGGAGAACAACTCCATTTGGCTTACTAACCTCACACACCATCAGGCTTCCAAGCAGCTCTCAAGGAAACTCAGTTTTCACACTCTATGCTTAGTGCCCTTTTAGTGCCTAGGACTGAAATGAAGCTTGGTGAGCATCACACACAAACGAATGCTCCACATGCGGGTTTCACATGCCACCAACTCCACATTCACAGGCAACTTCAGCGCCACAGCCGTTTTCAGATAGCCCTCAATGCAAAGGCTCTAGACGCAAATATTGGTGTGAGAGCTAATTCAATCAAGGAAAACACTGCATGTTGGTGAAGGGCATATTGAAGAAGGATCAGCCGAGTGGTTCTTGTGAGAGAACAACTGCATTTGGCTCACTAACTTCACACACCATCAGGCTTCCAAGCAGCTCTCAAGGAAACTCAGTTTTCACACTCTATGCTTAGTGCCCTATGAGTGCATTATCTAGGAAAGAACCTGGTAGAGCATCCCACACAAACGAATGCTCCACATGCGGGTTTCACATGCCACCAACTCCACATTCACAGGCAACTTCAGCGCTACTGCCGTTTTCAGATAGGCCTCAATGCAAAGGCTCTAGACGCAAATATTGGTGTGAGAGCTAATTCAATCAAGGAAACACTGCATGTTGGTGAAGGGCATATTGAAGAAGGATCAGCCGAGTGGGTTCTTGTGGGAGAACAACTCCGTTTGGCTCACTAACTTCACACACCATCAGGCTTCCAAGCAGCTCTCAAGGAAACTCAGTTTTCACACTCTGTGCTTAGTGCCCTATGAGTGCATTATCTAGCAATGAACCTGGTAGAGCATCCCACACAAACGAATGCTCCACATGCGGGTTTCACATGCCACCAACTCCACATTCACAGGCAACTTCAGCGCCACAGCCATTTTCAGATAGCCCTCAATGCAAAGGCTCTAGACGCAAATATTGGTGTGAGAGTTAATTCAATCAAGGAAACACTGCATGTTGGTGAAGGGCATATTGAAGAAGGATCAGCCGAGTGGTTCTTGTGGGAGAACAACTCCATTTGGCTCACTAACTTCACACACCAACAGGCTTCCAAGCAGCTCTCAAGGAAACTCAGTTTTCACACTCTATGCTTAACGCCCTTTGAGTGCATTATCTAGCAATGATCCAGGTAGAGCATCCCACACAAACGAATGCTCCACATGCGGGTTTCACATGCCACCAACTCCACATTCACAGGCAACGTCAGCGCCACAGCCGTTTTCAGATAGCCCTCAATGCAAAGGCTCTAGACGCAAATATTGGTGTGAGAGCTAATTCAATCAAGGAAACACTGCATGTTGGTGAAGGGCATATTGAAGAAGGATCAGCTGAGTGGTTCTTGTGGGAGAACAAGTCCATTTGGCTCACTAACTTCACACACCATCAGGCTTCCAAGCAGCTCTCAAGGAAACTCAGTTTTCACACTCTATGCTTAGTGTCCTTTGAGTGCATTATCTAGCAATGAACCTGGTAGAACATCCCACACAAACGAATGCTCCACATGCGGGTTTCACATGCCACCAACTCCACATTCACAGGCAACTTCAGCGCCACAGCCATTTCAGATAGCCCTCAATGCAAAGGCTCTAGACGCAAATATTGGTGTGAGAGCTAATTCAATCAAGGAAACACTGCATGTTGGTGAAGGGCATATTGAAGGAGGATCAGCTGAGTGGTTCTTGTGGGAGAACAACTCCGTTTGGCTCACTAACTTCACACACCATCAGGCTTCCAAGCAGCTCTCAAGGAAACTCAGTTTTCACACTCTATGCTTAGTGCCCTATGAGTTCATTATCTAGGAAAGAACCTGGTAGAGCATCCCACACAAACGAATGCTCCACATGCGGGTTTCACATGCCACCAACTCCACATTCACAGGCAACTTCAGCGCTACAGCCGTTTTCAGATAGCCCTCAATGCAAAGGCTCTAGACGCAAATATTGGTGTGAGAGCTAATTCAATCAAGGAAACACTGCATGTTGGTGAAGGGCATATTGAAGAAGGATCAGCCGAGTGGTTCTTGTGGGAGAACAACTCCGTTTGGCTCACTAACTTCACACACCATCAGGCTTCCAAGCAGCTCTCAAGGAAACTCAGTTTTCACACTCTGTGCTTAGTGCCCTATGAGTGCATTATCTAGCAATGAACCTGGTAGAGCATCCCACACAAACGAATGCTCCACATGCGGGTTTCACATGCCACCAACTCCACATTCACAGGCAACTTCAGCGCCACAGCCATTTTCAGATAGCCCTCAATGCAAAGGCTCTAGACGCAAATATTGGTGTGAGAGTTAATTCAATCAAGGAAACACTGCATGTTGGTGAAGGGCATATTGAAGAAGGATCAGCCGAGTGGTTCTTGTGGGAGAACAACTCCATTTGGCTCACTAACTTCACACACCAACAGGCTTCCAAGCAGCTCTCAAGGAAACTCAGTTTTCACACTCTATGCTTAACGCCCTTTGAGTGCATTATCTAGCAATGATCCAGGTAGAGCATCCCACACAAACGAATGCTCCACATGCGGGTTTCACATGCCACCAACTCCACATTCACAGGCAACGTCAGCGCCACAGCCGTTTTCAGATAGCCCTCAATGCAAAGGCTCTAGACGCAAATATTGGTGTGAGAGCTAATTCAATCAAGGAAACACTGCATGTTGGTGAAGGGCATATTGAAGAAGGATCAGCTGAGTGGTTCTTGTGGGAGAACAAGTCCATTTGACTCACTAACTTCACACACCATCAGGCTTCCAAGCAGCTCTCAAGGAAACTCAGTTTTCACACTCTATGCTTAGTGTCCTTTGAGTGCATTATCTAGCAATGAACCTGGTAGAACATCCCACACAAACGAATGCTCCACATGCGGGTTTCACATGCCACCAACTCCACATTCACAGGCAACTTCAGCGCCACAGCCATTTTCAGATAGCCCTCAATGCAAAGGCTCTAGACGCAAATATTGGTGTGAGAGCTAATTCAATCAAGGAAACACTGCATGTTGGTGAAGGGCATATTGAAGAAGGATCAGCCGAGTGGTTCTTGTGGGAGAACAACTCCATTTGGCTCACTAACTTCACACACCATCAGGTTTCCAAGCAGCTCTCAAGGAAACTCAGTTTTCACACTCTATGCTTAGTGCCCTTTGAGTGCCTAGGACTGAAATGAAGCTTGGTGAGCATCACACACAAACGAATGCTCCACATGCGGGTTTCACATGCCACCAACTCCACATTCACAGGCAACTTCAGCGCCACAGCCATTTTCAGATAGCCCTCAATGCAAAGGCTCTAGACGCAAATATTGGTGTGAGAGCTAATTCAATCAAGGAAACACTGCATGTTGGTGAAGGGCATATTGAAGAAGGATCAGCCGAGTGGTTCTTGTGGGAGAACAATTCCGTTTGGCTCACTAACTTCACACACCATCAGGCTTCCAAGCAGCTCTCAAGGAAACTCAGTTTTCACACTCTATGCTTAGTGCCCTTTGAGTGCATTATCTAGGAATGAACCTGGGTAGAGCATCCCACACAAACGAATGCTCCACATGCGGGTTTCACATGCCACCAACTCCACATTCACAGGCAACTTCAGCGCCACAGCCATTTTCAGATAGCCCTCAATGCAAAGGCTCTAGACGCAAATATTGGTGTGAGAGCTAATTCAATCAAGGAAACACTGCATGTTGGTGAAGGGCATATTGAAGAAGGATCAGCCGAGTGGTTCTTGTGGGAGAACAACTCCATTTGGCTCACTAACTTCACACACCATCAGGCTTCCAAGCAGCTCTCAAGGAAACTCAGTTTTCACACTCTGTGCTTAGTGCCCTATGAGAGCATTATCTAGGAATGAACCTGGTAGAGCATCCCACACAAACGAATGCTCCACATGAGGGTTTCACATGCCACCAACTCCACATTCACAGGCAACTTTAGCGCCACAGCCATTTTCAGATAGCCCTCAATGCAAAGGCTCTAGACGCAAATATTGGTGTGAGAGCTAATTCAATCAAGGAAACACTGCATGTTGGTGAAGGGCATATTGAAGAAGGATCAGCTGAGTGGTTCTTGTGGGAGAACAACTCCGTTTGGCTCACTAACTTCACACACCATCAGGCTTCCAAGCAGCTCTCAAGGAAACTCAGTTTTCACACTCTATGCTTAGTGCCCTTTGAGTGCATTATCTAGGAATGAACCTCGTAGAGCATTCCACACAAACGAATGCTCCACATGCGGGTTTCACATGCCACCAACTCCACATTCACAGGCAACTTCAGCGCCACAGCCGTTTTCAGATAGCCCTCAATGCAAAGGCTCTAGATGCAAATATTGGTGTGAGAAGTAACTCAATCAAGGAAACACTGCATGTTGGTGAAGGGCATATTGAAGAAGGATCAGCCGAGTGGTTCTTGTGGGAGAACAACTCCATTTGGCTCACTAACTTCACACACCATCAGGCTTCCTAGCAGCTCTCAAGGAAACTCAGTTTTCACACTCTATGCTGAGTGCCCTTTGAGTGCCTAGGACTGAAATTAAGCTTGGTGAGCATCCCACACAAACGAATGCTCCACATGCGGGTTTCACATGCCACCAACTCCACATTCACAGGCAACTTCAGCGCCACAGCCATTTTCAGATAGCCCTCAATGCAAAGGCTCTAGACGCAAATATTGGTGTGAGAGCTAATTCAATCAAGGAAACACTGCATGTTGGTGAAGGGCATATTGAAGAAGGATCAGCCGAGTGGTTCTTGTGGGAGAACAACTCCGTTTGGCTCACTAACTTCACACACCATCAGGCTTCCAAGCAGCTCTCAAGGAAACTCAGTTTTCACACTCTGTGCTTAGTGCCCTATGAGTGCATTATCTAGGAATGAACCTCGTAGAGCATCCCACACAAACGAATGCTCCACATGCGGGTTTCACATGCCACCAACTCCACATTCACAGGCAACTTCAGCGCCACAGCCATTTTCAGATAGGCCTCAATGCAAAGGCTCTAGACGCAAATATTGGTGTGAGAGCTAATTCAATCAAGGAAACACTGCATGTTGGTGAAGGGCATATTGAAGAAGGATCAGCCGAGTGGTTCTTGTGGGAGAACAACTCCGTTTGGCTCACTAACTTCACACACCATCAGGTTTCCAAGCAGCTCTCAAGGAAACTCAGTTTTCACACTCTATGCTTAGTGCCCTTTGAGTGCCTAGGACTGAAAAGAAGCTTGGTGAGCATCCCACACAAACGAATGCTCCACATGCGGGTTTCACATGCCACCAACTCCACATTCACAGGCAACTTCAGCGCCACAGCCATTTTCAGATAGCCCTCAATGCAAAGGCTCTAGACGCAAATATTGGTGTGAGAGCTAATTCAATCAAGGAAACAGTGCATGTTGGTGAAGGGCATATTGAAGAAGGATCAGCCGAGTGGTTCTTGTGGGAGAACAACTCCATTTGGCTCACTAACTTCACACACCATCAGGCTTCCAAGCAGCTCTCAAGGAAACTCAGTTTTCACACTCTATGCTTAGTGCCCTTTGAGTGCATTATCTAGGAATGAACCTGGTAGAGCATCCCACACAAACGAATGCTCCACATGCGGGTTTCACATGCCACCAACTCCACATTCACAGGCAACTTCAGCGCCACAGCCATTTTCAGATAGCCCTCAATGCAAAGGCTCTAGACGCAAATATTGGTGTGAGAGCTAATTAAATCAAGGAAACAGTGCATGTTGGTGAAGGGCATATTGAAGAAGGATCAGCCGAGTGGTTCTTGTGGGAGAACAACTGCATTTGGCTCACTAACTTCACACATCATCAGGCTTCCAAGCAGCTCTCAAGGAAACTCAGTTTTCACACTCTGTGCTTAGTGCCCTATGAGTGCATTATCTAGGAATGAACCTGGTAGAGCATCCCACACAAACGAATGCTCCACATGCGGGTTTCACATGCCACCAACTCCACATTCACAGGCAACTTCAGCGCCACAGCCGTTTTCGGATAGCCCTCAATGCAAAGGCTATAGACGCAAATATTGGTGTGAGAGCTAATTCAATCTAGGAAACACTGCATGTTGGTGAAGGGCATATTGAAGAAGGATCAGCCGAGTGGTTCTTGTGGGAGAAAACTCCATTTGGCTCACTAACTTCACACACCATCAGGCTTCCAAGCAGCTCTCAAGGAAACTCAGTTTTCACACTCTATGTTTAGTGCCCTTTGAGTGCCTAGGACTAAAATGAAGCTTGGTGAGCATCCCACACAAACGAATGCTCCACATGCGGGTTTCACATGCCACCAACTCCACATTCACAGGCAACTTCAGTGCCACAGCCATTTTCAGATAGCCCTCAATGCAAAGGCTCTAGACGCAAATATTGGTGTGAGAGCTAATTCAATCAAGGAAACACTGCATGTTGGTGAAGGGCATATTGAAGAAGGATCAGCCGAGTGGTTCTTGTGGGAGAACAACTCCATTTGGCTCACTAACTTCACACACCATCAGGCTTCCAAGCAGCTCTCAAGGAAACTCAGTTTTCACACTCTGTGCTTAGTGCCCTATGAGTGCATTATCTAGGAATGAACCTCGTAGAGCATCCCACACAAACGAATGCTCCACATGCGGGTTTCACATGCCACCAACTCCACATTCACAGGCAA